>NW_026057578.1:47709070-47846785 GCF_023721935.1 Panthera uncia | reverse complement strand
GGGATTGTGATGCCTCCTGCTTTGGTCTTCTTCTTCAAAATTACTTTGGCTATTCGGGGCCTTTTGTGGTTCCATATGAATTTTAGGATTGCTTGTTCTAGTTTCGAGAAGAATGCTGGTGCAATTTTGATTGGGATTGCATTGAATGTGTAGATAGCTTTGGGTAGTATTGACATTTTGACAATATTTATTCTTCCAATCCATGAGCAGGGAATGTCTTTCCATTTCTTTATATCTTCTTCAATTTCTTTCATAAGCTTTCTATAGTTTTCAGCATACAGATCTTTTACATCTTTGGTTAGATTTATTCCTAGGTATTTTATGCTTCTTGGTGCAATTATGAATGGGATCAGTTTCTTTATTTGTCTTTCTGTTGCTTCATTGTTAGTGTATAAGAATGCAACTGATTTCTGTACATTGATTTTGTATCCTGCAACTTTGTTGGATTCATGTATCAGTTCTAGCAGACATTTGGTGGAGTCTATCGGATTTTCCATGTATAATATCATGTCATCTGCAAAAAGTGAAAGCTTGACTTCATCTTTGCCAATTTTGATGCCTTTGATTTCCTTTTGTTGTCTGATTGCTGATGCTAGAACTTCCAACACTATGTGAAACAACAGCAGTGAGAGTGGACATCCCTGTCGTGTTCCTGATCTCGGGGAAAAAGCTCTCAGTTTTTCCCCATTGAGGATGATGTTAGCTGTGGGCTTTTCATAAATGGCTTTTATGATGTTTAAGTATGTTCCTTCTATCCCAACTTTCTCAAGGGTTTTTATTAAGAAAGGGTGCTGGATTTTGTCAAAGGCCTTTTCTGCATCGATTGACAGGATCATATGGTTCTTCTCTTTTCTTTTATTAATGTGATATATCACGTTGACTGATTTGCGAATGTTGAACCAGCCCTGCATCCCAGGAATGAATCCCACTGATCATGGTGAATAATTCTTTTTATATGCCGTTGAATTCGATTTGCTAGTATCTTACTGAGAATTTTTGCATCCATATTCATCAGGGATATTGGCCTGTAGTTCTCTTTTTTTACTGGGTCTCTGTCTGGTGTAGGAATCAAAGTAATACTGGCTTCATAGAACGAGTCTGGAAGTTTTCCTTCCCTTTCTATTTCTTGGAATAGCTTGAGAAGGATAGGTATTATCTCTGCTTTAAACGTCTGGTAGAACTCCCCTGGGAAACCATTTGGTTTTGGACTCTTATTTGTTGGGAGATTTTTGGTAACTGATTCAATTTCTTCGCTGGTTATGGGTCTGTTCAAGCTTTCTATTTCCTCCTGATTGAGTTTTGGAAGCGTGTGGGCGTTTAGGAATTTGTCCATTTCTTCCAGGTTGTCCAATTTGTTGGCATATAATTTTTCATAGTATTCCCTGATAATTGCTTGTATCTCTGAGGGATTGGTTGTAATAATTCCATTTTCATTCATGATTTTATCTTTTTGGGTCATCTCCCTTTTCTTTTTGAGAAGCCTGGCTAGAGGTTTGTCAATTTTGTTTATTTTTTCAAAAAACCAACTCTTGGTTTTGTTGATCTGCTCTACAGTTTTTTTAGATTCTATATTGTTTATTTCTGCTCTAATTTTTATTATTTCTCTTCTTCTGCTGGGTTTAGGCTGCCTTTGCTGTTCTGCTTCTATTTCCTTTAGGTGTGCTGTTAGATTTTGTATTGGATTTTTCTTGTTTCTTGAGATAGGCCTGGATTGCGATGTATTTTCCTCTCAGGACTGCCTTCGCTGCATCCCAAAGTGATGGATTGTTGTATTTTCATTTTCGTTTGTTTCCATATATTTTTTAATTTCTTCTCTAATTGCCTGGTTGACCCACTCATTCTTTAGTAGGGTGTTCTTTAACCTCCATGCTTTTGGAGGTTTTCCAGACTTTTTCCTGTGGTTGATTTTAAGCTTCATAGCATTGTGGTCTGAAAGTATGCATGGTATGATTTCATTTCTTGTATACTCATGAAGGGCTGTTTTGTGACCCAGTATGTGATCTATCTTGGAGAATGTTCCATGTGCACTTGAGAAGAAAGTATATTCTGTTCTTTGGGATGCAGAGCTCTACATATATCTGTCAAGTCCATCTGATCCAATGTATCATTCAGGGCCCTTGTTTCTTTATTGACCGTGTGTCTAGATGATCTATCCATTTCTGTAAGTGGAGTGTTAAAGTCCCCTGCAATTACCACATTCTTATCAATAAGGTTGCTTATGTTTGTGAGTACTTGTTTTATATATTTGGGGGCTCCTGTATTCGGCGCATAGACATTTATAATTGTTAGCTCTTCCTGATGGATAGACCCTGTGATTATTATATAATGCCCTTCTTCATCTCTTGTTACAGCCTTTAATTTAAAGTCTAGTTTGTCTGATATAAGTATGGCGACTCCAGCTTTCTTTTGATTTCCAGTGGCATGATAAATAGTTCTCCATCCCCTCACTCTCAATCTGAAGGTGTCCTCAGGTCTAAAATGAGTCTCTTGTAGACAGCAAATAGATGGGTCTTGTTTTTTTATCCATTCTGATACCCTATGTCTTTTGGTTGGTGCATTTAATCCATTACATTCAGTGTTATTATAGTAAGATACAGGTTTAGAGTCATTGCGATGTCTGTATGATTTATGCTTGTAGTGGTGTCTCTGGTACTTTGTCTCACAGGATCCCCGTTAGGATCTCTTGTAGGGCTGGTTTCGTGGTGACAAATTCCTTCAGTTTTTGTTTGTTTGGGAAGACCTTTATCTCTCCTTCTATTCTAAATGACAGACTTGCTGGATAAAGGATTCTCGGCTGCATATTTTTTCTGTTCAGCACATTGAAGACCTCGTGCCAATCCTTTCTGGCCTGCCAAGTTTCAAAGGAGAGATCATTCACGAGTCTTATAGGTCTCCCTTTGTAAGTTAGGGCACGTTTATCCCTTGCTGCTTTCAGAATTTTCTCTTTATCCTTGTATTTTGCCAGTTTCACTATGATATGTCATGCAGAAGATCGATTCAAGTTACGTCTGAAGGGAGTTCTCTGTGCCTTTTGGATTTCAATGCCTGTTTCCTTCCCCAGTTCAGGGAAGTTCTCAGCTATAATTTCTTCAAGTATCCCTTCAGCACCTTTCCCTCTCTCTTCCTCCTCTGGGATACCAATTATGCGTATATTATTTCTTTTTAATGCATCACTTAGTTCTCTAATTTTCCCGTCATACTCCTGGATTTTTTTATCCTCTTTTTCTCAATTTTCTTTTTCCATAACTTTATCTTCTCGTTCACCTATTCTCTCCTCTGCCACTTCAATCCGAGCCGTCGCTGTTTCCATTTTGTTTTCCATTTCGTTTAAACGCTTTTCAGCTCCTCCTGACTGTTCCTGAGTCCCTTGATCTCTGTAGCAAGAGATTCTCTGCTGTCCTCTATACTGTTTTCAAGCCCAGCGATTAATTTTATGACTATTACTCTAAATTCACTTTCTGTTATATTATTTAAATCCTTTTTGATCAGTTCATTAGTTGTTGTTATTTCCTGGAGATTCTTCTGAGGGGAATTCTTCCGTTTGGTCATTTTGGATAGTCCCTGGAGTGGTGAGGACCTGCAGGGCACTTCCCTGTGCTGTGGTGTATAACTGGAGTTGGTGGGCAGAGCTGCAGTCAGACCTGATGTCTGCCCCCAGCCCACTGCTGGGGCCACAGTCAGACTGGTGTGTGCCTTTTCTTCCCCTCTCCTTAGGGGCGGGATTCACTGTGGGGTGGCGTGGCCCGTCTGGGCTACTTGCACACTGCCAGGCTTGTGGTGCTGGGGATCTGGCTTATTAGCTGGGGTGGGTAGGCAAGCTGCATGGGGGCAGGAGGGGCAGGCTTAGCTCACTTCTCCTTCGGTCATCCACTTCAGGAGGGGCCCTGTTGCAGCGGGAGGGAGTCAGAATCATTGCTGGAGGTTTGGCTCTGCAGAAGCACAGCGTTGGGTGTTTGCACGGAGCAAGCAAGTTCCCTGGCAGGAACTGGTTCCCTTTGGGATTTTGGCTGGGGGATGGGAGAGGGAGATGGCGCTGAAGATCGCCTTTGTTCCCTGCCAAACAGTTCTGTCTTCCCGGGGCTCAGCAACTCTCCCTCCCTTTGTCCTCCAGCCTTCCCGCTTTCCGAGCAGAGCTGTTAACTTATGACCTCCCAGACGCTAAGTCGCGCTTGCTGTCGGAACACACTCCCTCCGGCCCCTCCACTTTCGCCAGCCAGACTCGGGGACTCTGCTTGGCCGGCGGGCTGCCCCTCCGCCCCGGCTCCCTCCTGCCAGCGTGTGCAGTGTGCACAGCCTCGCTGCCCTTCCTACCCTCTTCCGTGGGCCTCTCGTCTGCACTTGGCTCCGGAGACTCCATTCTGCTAGTCTTCTGGTGGTTTTCTGGGTTAGTTAGGCAGGTGTAGGTGGAATCTAAGTGATTAGCAGGACGTGCGGTGAGCCTAGCGTCCTCCTACGCAGCTATCTTCCCTCCCTCCTAAAAGATATATTTTAAAAGACTCTGAGGCCTTATTTGGATGCCTGGAGGATAAATTCATTCAAATAAAAATATTCTCAAAGACAGTTAAACATTTTTTTTTAAGTGAAGTTTCTCAAAACCAAATTCAAGCCTTTACCACCACAAAGAAAAACTATTCTGAAAGCTGGATAGGTGCCAACGGACTGGGCTATAAATAACAGAGACAAACTTATTTGGCAACTTTGCATTAAAAAAGGATGGCCCCAGAAAAGCAGAAAATGTAGAGGGCGGGTACAGGGTTGGAAAGAAAAACAGCCTGAAAAGATATTTGAAAAGATCCAAGGGCTGGATAATTGAGCAAGGCTTGGTAAAGAACAGGTCCTGTCAGGTTAATTGGGGGAGGAAGGCGAGTGAATGTGGGTGTGACTCTAATAATAAGATAATGGAGCCTTTCAGAAAAAATTGCTAAGATACAAAATCCTGCTTGGGAGCTGCAAATACAGACTGAATAGGAAAGCTGGGCTTGGAACATATTTTCCCTCATGATCAGTAAAATGTAATAAACTTATATTTATATTGATGATGATGATACTGCCTCATGCTCCTATAGTTCATTGTATTTTAAGACCACAACAGGTAGGAACACCGGTGGAGATGTGTGGCAGTGGAGAGACACCTAGCTGGGGAGTCAAGAAGCTCCATGCAACTCACCAACTAAGTGATGTGTGTAGACAGGTTTCTCCTTCGTTCACTCACCTGTGAAATGAGCTGTTGGAACCTAGGATAGTTGAACAAAGATGGACCTGGGAATTCATCTGGGTGTTCCAAGAATGCCCTGAAATTACAGATAATGTTGTATGTTAGCATAGTTTTCAGGTGAGAGGATGGGCCTGTAGCTTTCATCATGTCCCCCAAGGGACATGTGGTGCAAACATAATCAACTGCCACTAAACCATATCATATCTAAGGAATATTCTAGCTCGTTGATACTAAAGGTAATGAGACACCATAGAAATTGGGACTTGAAATTACCTTACCTACATAAGAACCTGTGATAATTGGTTATTTAAATTCAAACTGTCTATGGGGTGAATAGTCATACACATTTCTAATAAAATCAGATTATGTTTTATGGATAAATGCCTTAATTTGGGTTCCCCAAAAGCAAACACCAGGAGCTATGTGTATATGTGGTTTCCAGGAAGGGAATCCCAGGGACATAAGTGAGGGATGGGGAAGTGAGAAAGGAAAGGAGGTGTTGATGAGCCATTTACTACTATGGACAAGTAGGACATGGTCCTATTGGGGGCAGCTATAGACCAGGTAGAATGCACCTCAGGACTATACCAACAAGGTAGAGAAGTAGGTATTAATGTATCCAAGGATTCCCGTCTCTCATCAACAGAGGGTTGACCCTCAAGGCATAAAATCCATCTGCTTTGCACATGGGTCCAGGGACTCCATTGTGAGCAGAGGAACTTTCAAATACAGAAGCAAAGACACATAAGCATGTAGGCGGGAGCAACAATGCACACATGGGCAATCATAATAGCTTTCCCTGGCCTCTGGGGACTGAGAAGATATGAGCTGTAACATGAACAAACCGGATCTGGTGCATGGATTCAATGAGGTCCCTATTTGGTGACTGCCACCACGAGCCATGAGCCAACAAGAACTGGAACCAATGCATGGTTGAGTGTGGGCCTGTCTTCAGAGGCGAGGGAAGGAAAAGCAAAAATAAACTACATAAAAATAAAATTTGGGGTGCCTGGGTGGCTCAGTCAGTTTAAGCATCCAACTTTGGCTCAGGTCATGATCTCACAGCTTGTGAGTCCAAGCCCTGTATTGGGCTCTGTGCTGACAACTCAGAGCCTGGAGATGGCTTCAGATTCTGTGTGTGTGTGTGGGTGTGTGTCTCTCTGCCCCTCCCCTGCTCATGCTATCTCTCTCTCTCTCTCTCAAAAATAAATAAAAATTAAAAAATAAAATAAAATAAAATAAAATAAAATAAAATAAAATAAAAATTCTGCACAGCAAAGGACACAATCAACAAAACTAAAAGGCAACCTATGGAATGGGAGAATATATTTGCAAATGACATATCCCATAAAAGGTTAGTATCCAAATTATATACAGAACTTATAAAACTCAACACCAAAAAATGAATAATCCAATTGAAAAATGAGCAGGATACATGAATAGACATTTCTGCAAAGAAGACATCCAGATGGCCACCAGACACATTATAAGATGCCCAACATCACTTATCAGGAAATGCAAACCAAAACTACAATGAGATATAAACTCATACCTGTCAGAATGGCTAAAATCAACAAGACAAGAAAAAACAGGTGTTGGCAAGAATGTGGAGAAAAATGAACCCACATGCACTGTTAGTGTGAATGCAAATTGAAGCAGCCACTCTAGAAAACAGATGAAGTTTCCTCAAAAAGTTAAAAAATAAGACTACTCTATGATCCAGGAATCCCACTATTGGACATTTACCCAAAGAATACAAGAACACTAATTCAAAGGTATACATGCAGTCAAGATGTGAATATCTATGTTTATAGCAGCCAAGGTATTTATAATATCCAAGACATAGAAGCAGCCCAAGTGTCCATTGATAGATGAATGGATAAAGAAGATGTGGTATGTATACACAATGGAATATTATTCAGCCATAAAAAAGAATGAATCTTGCCATTTGCAACAAAATGAATGGAGCTAGAGAGTATAATGCTAATAGAAATAAGTCAGAGAAAGACAAATAGCATATTATTTCACTCATATGTGGAATTTAAGAAACAAAATAAATGAGCAAGGGTAAAGAGAGAGAGAGAGAGAGAAATGAGACACAGACTCTTAACTATAGAGAATAAACTGATGATTACCCAAGGGGAGGTGGGTAGAGGTATGGGTGAAATAGGCCAAGTGGATTAGGAGCACACTTATTATGATGAGCACTGAGTACTGTATAGAATTATAGAATCACCAGATAGTACACCTGAAACTAATATAACCCTGTATGTGAACTAACTGGAATTAAAATAAAAAGCTTAAAAAAAAAAGAGTGTGGGCCTAGACACATGCCCACAGTCACATCCTGGCTCTGTTGTGTGACTTTGTACAAGTTAGCAATATCTCGGGGCCTCAGTTTCCTCATCTGTAATGTGGGGATTTATTCATGCAATAACCATTCACTGAGCACATTCCATATGCCATGCTGGTCTAGGTGTTTGTGGTAGGATGTAACCATACAGGTGAAGCTTACATCCTGGGGGTGGGGGCATGCTAGAGAAATAACAAATAAGTATGCCAGAGCACAACAGGTCAGGTAATTATGAGGGGAGAGAATCTTGGGGAAGAAGGGGAAAGGGGCTTATTTTAGGTGTATGAAAGGAAGGCTTTCTGATAAGAGGATCCCTGAGTAAAGACACAAGTGAATAGAGAGGGAAAATTGTGCACAATCTGGGAGAAGGATGTCCTCTTTGGAGCACCCACTGAGTGAAATAACTACTCATAAGGGATGTGAGGCCCAGATGGATTAGCATACGCACAGGAGGTGTAGAAGTGCCTGGAACATGGAAAGCAATCCTGGCTATTATTATTGTATTATCATTTGTTTTATTTTGGGTATCCTTTGATCTAAGTCTTGACTTGCAAAGTAACCACATTCTCTTTTGCAGGTAGTTCTTGAGGACAACAAAAGTGCTTTCTCACCACAGCAATCTGGGGTCAGTGGAATTGGAAGGATCTCTGAATATTAGTGTAAAGCAAGCTATAGAAGAAAGCAGGAATCTAAGAAGACTCTTGGCTTCTTCCTAATGCAGGGGATGGGCTGGTTGGAGGTTGTAACTGAGTTATGGAGGGGGAAAGGCAGCTGTCATAAAGCTGCAATTTCAGGGGCAATGCTGGTCCAGAGAGGGTTGGCTGGAATCTGGGCTAACTGGTGTGATCATCCAATGCCATGTCCCTCTTGCTCATAAGCTAGTGCTCCTCAAACTGAGCCATATAAGGGATGGCCCTGGGCACCTCTGGCTCTGGCGTGTCCCCCCTTGTCCCTTCTGTTCACTGAGAATGTGCTATTGTGGACGTGTCCATAAACATGTTCTAGAAGGCTGACAGCCCACTCCCATTGCCCTGGTGAGGAAGGGGATAAGTGATTTAGTCTTTTTGTGCTTCCATAGCAAAGTACCATAGACTGGGAAGCTTGTAAACAACAGAAATTTATTTCTCAAAGTTGTGGAGGCTGGGAAGCTCAGAGTCCATGTCTGGTGGGCCTGCTTCCTGGGTTGTATTTCTGCTGCTTCCTCACTGGGTGGAATAGGTAAGGGAGCTTTCTGGAGCCTCTCTTACAAGGTTGCAAATCCCATTCATGGGCGCTCCACCCTCATGACCTAATCATCTCCCAAACATGCTGTTGATAGCACTAAGCAAACAGAATCTGAACTCAGAGGGCCCTGAAGCAAATATGAATTAACGGAGATTTCAAACAGGTGTTACGGATCTGTATGCTGCCAGAATAACCCTGCAGGGAAAGACTTGCTAATTGGCTTGCAGGAGAAGTGCTGGGGCCAGCAGATGTGTGTAGCTGGGAGGGAGAGACCCCTTCTCCCTGACTGAAGCCCCCAGCCAGCTCATGTCTGTGGAGAAAAGGGCTAGGGCTGCTAGGGGCAGAATAGGGGTGCAGGGCTCCCAAGTGATCATGGCCTAGTGGCTGTGTGCAAAGACCTTTTCCAGGGCCTGCTAGACCCCAGGATGCAGCCTACCTCCTTACTCACAGGTAAGGGTGGGAGAGATAGAGGAGGAGGAGGGAGTTGGGGAGAGCAGGGGCAGCCTTAAGTGTGAGGTTGGGTGACCAAGGCAAGGGGGCCAGATTTTTGGGGGCTACGGGTCCTGATGCATCTGAAGGTATCCTGTCATATGGCCCAGGAGCAAAAGATGAGATGTTTGCTTGTTGCAAATGTCTCACTTCATTTTCTCAGGCAGGAATCATTAACCCATATTTAAAGCTGAGAATACTAAAGGAGGGAAAAGTGAGATCCCAGAGCTGACAGGTAACCAAAGAAACACTAAAGTCCATAAATTCCTGGTGTCAGAGCCCAAGATGCTGAGGGGCTCTGCCTCATTCAGTGCCCTCCACTGAGCCTGACTTCTGGAGGGCAGGGCAGAGTTTTCCAGGAAGGGTTTCCCCAAGGCTTTCCTGTTGTTCTCAGTTGGATATGTAGTTTATTAATTTGTTAAAAATGAGACAACAGGCCCCAAATGGAGTTGCCTATGTTCAACCCCACATCACCAAACTGAGACATAACTTACAGTTTTGGATCTCCCAGATATGGAATCCTAAACCAGTAGTCAGGAATCACCTGATCAGCACTAGCAAGGTAACCTGCCTGACAGACCCCTGCCATCCCCCACAGGACAGTAGCCTGGCCATAACCAACTCACTTTTTTGCCCAGTGTGACCTCTTGGTTCCCACTCCATCTGCCTATAAAAACCTTTTATTTTGCACAATTCCTACAAGTTCCTTTCTATCTGCTGGATTTGATGCTGCCCAATTCATATATCATTCAATAAAACCAATATGATGTTTAAAATTTACTCAGTTGAGTTCTGTTTTATAACAAAATTTTATTAAGACAGGAATAAAATACATAGCAGAGATAAAATGTAAAATAGGTCTTGTTCAACTTGGTTAATGTGCTAATGTTGGCTGTGAGTGGTTGAAGATTTGTGCAGTATTTACACTTCCCTAGAATTGCAATCCCACATACACATAGTCACATGTGAGTGAGTGTCTGTGTGATGTTCGCCATGTCTAATCATCTATCCATCTCTTGTAGGTGACATTTATTGAATTCTACCATATGTCAGATGCTGCTGTGAATCCCTGGCACATATTCTCTCATTCAATATTCAGAACAAGGCGGGTACAAATTTTATCTCTGTCCTAACATGAAAAAGCAGAGTGCAGGGCAGTGAAGTGATCCTTTTAAGGTTACAGGGTCAGTAGGTGGTGGGGACAGTGACCCTGACCTCTGGCATGGGGATTTTATGGAGACCCTGACCAGGGACTTCATGATTATAGTGCGCTACTTCTTTGATCAAAGGCTGTGGGTGTTTATGCACCAATGTTCGTGTGAATTTTTCTTTTATTTTAAAAAAAGAAGAAACTTTGAAATTGTGAAATAAGAAAAACACAATAGAAGAAAGTGTTAGGATGTAGAGAAAACCCAGTTCCCCCAAATGCACACCAGGGACAACTAGACTAGCAAAAGGCAAATGTCATGAGTGATGACATGAGTGATTTCTCTGAAGAATCAGGAGAGAAAGGATTCTGCTTTAAGGACATTTTATGGTGAGTCTTAGAACCTAAGTGACCTTAAAAAAAAAAAAGAGTGATTATCATCAGGGAAATACAAATAAAAACCACGATGAGATACCACCTTACACCTGTCAGAATGGCTAACATTAACAACTCAAGCAACAACAGATGTTGGTGAGGATGGGGAGAAAGAGGATCTCTTCTGCATTGTTGGTGGGAATGCAAGCTGGTGCAGCCACTCTGGAAAACAGTATGGAAGTTCCTAAAAAAAAAAAACTAAAAATAGAACTACCCTACAACCTAGCAATTGCACTACTAGGCATTTATCCAAGGGATACAGGTGTGCTGTTTCGAAGGGACACGTGCACCCCCATGTTTATAGCAGCACTATCAACAATAGCCAAGGTATGGAAAGAGCCCAAATGTCCATCAATGGATGAATGGATAAAGAAGATGTGGTATATATATATATATACAATGAAGTATTACTCAGCAATCAAAAAGAATGAAATCTTGCCATTTGCAACTATGTGGATGGAACTGGTGGGGATTATGCTAAGCAAAATTAGTCAGAGAAAGACAAAAATCATATGACTTCACTCATATGAGGACTTTAAGAGACAAAACAGATGAACATAAGGGAAGGGAAACAAAAATAATATAAAAACAAGGAGGGGGACAAAACAGAAGAGACTCATGAATATGGAGAACAAACTGAGGGTTGCTGGAGGGTTTGTGGGAAGGGGGGATGGGCTAAATGGGTAAGGGGCATTAAGGAATCTACTCCTGAAATCATTGCTTTACTATATGCTAACTAACTTGGATATAAATTTTAAAAAATAAAAAATAAAGTTAAAAAAGAGAGTGAGCAGGGAATTATTATTTGAACAGGGAAAGAAAAATATACATATATAAATGAAGATAGACCAGCTCTTTGTGGACACTTTTCTGCTCCAATGCAGGCAGGTGTGGTGCCCAATCCTTCTCTGGTGTCCTCCCACCTCAGACAAGCTGTCCATTTGTCCTTGGACAGCTCAGGCTCCAGTATGACAGGGAGAACTGGCTCAAGTGGTGACAAGCCATCTCCTTATCCAAGACGAGTGAACTGCTTATTCTGAGCTCCATTACCCATGACCAGGCCTCAATGAGGAAAGATGGGAGAGAGGGATTGAGTGGCTTCCCAGTGAAAGAGGAAAAGATGTTCTTTCCAGGCAGCCACACAGCCTGGGCCACTGGTAGGGCCACACACACAAGGGAAAGCTGTGCTTTCTTCCCTGTGGGACTGAGCGTGCACTGGGGCAAAGCTTCAGGAGCAAACAGAGCTCCACTGCCACCAGTCCTCCGGGTCTGATGAGACTCTGGAGCCTAAACAGGGCCCTGTGTTTCACAGGCCAGCTCTAGGATTTTATTCCCTAAAATGGAAACAACAAAATATGTACCAAGCCTCCACTACAGGAGCGCAAATATGGTTAAAAAGCCCAGCTCACACACCCTCTGCTTTGGTTTCCTGGGACTGCCGTAACAAATACCAAAAATGGGTAGCTTAAACAGAAATGTATTCTCTCATAGTTATTGAGCCTGGAAGTCTCACATAAGGTGTTGGCACTGGCACGCTCCTTCAAAAGCCTCTAGAGGAGGATTCTCCAGTTTCAGGAAGCCCCAGTCTGTCCTTTGTCCTTGTGTTTTGTCCCCATCACTCCAGTCTCTGCCCCATTGGCTTGTAGTCTTCTCCCCTCCATGTCTAGGTCTCTGGGTCTCTCTTCTCTTTCTATAAGGACACGATTCATATTGGATTAGGGCCCACACTTCATGAGAATCCCTACACTGGTCTCACACCATGGGGATTGCAGGGGAGTCTATGGGACCCAATCACTGGGAATTGGACTATGGTGGAGAAAGGGGGAGGGGCTTGCAACAATCAGCACATGGACCTTGGCAGGCTGAATTCATACCTGCAGTGTCCAAGTCGTAATTCCAAACAGTGGCTTTGCTCATCTTTGCAGAACCAGGTCAGAGAACTTGTTGGAGTGCAAATCTTCCTGATTCATATCTAGAACAAGGAATTTTGCTGTCCCTTGAACCTCGTTTTCTCCCACCCAGGCAAGGAGCTGAGTTATAGCACCATCCACTGGGAAGAGGGGACTGGTGAGAGCACCTGGAAGCTATGTAGCCCAGCAACACTCAGGCTGAGGGGCAGAGGGGCTGCTGATCCCCTCAGAGCAAAGCCAGTGTTGGGTGCGCTATGCCTAGGCAGGGGGATTAATTCATAGCCAAGGCTAAGGGTAGCTCCTGGCCCCTCTCACCTAGAAAGAGAACAACTCACTTCGGCAGGAAAATGAGAGGGGAAGACGGAAACTCCAGACACTATGTTCCATCCCTATCTAGTAGCCAAGGGAATCCTGGGGACCAAGACCTGGGCTCCCTTGAGTCCTGAACCCACTGCCCTGTGTCGGGTAAGTCCCTCACCTTTTGAGCCCATTTTCAATTCTGTAAACTTGAAATAAATCTCACCAAAGCAATGTGAAAATCACACAAGACACAAAGGGGGAAGATACGAAAGTAGGCCACTGTAATAATTATAATTCATCAGAGTAATATTTTCCCAGCACTTTACACTCTCCATGAATTTTTCACATCTTCCTTCCTTTGATAAGAACAAAAGCAAGGACAACACACCCAGGTGCTTGTGCTGCCCTTGTGACTCAGCTCATTCTTTTAATTAGTCAGCAATTGTGGCTGGGGCTGGATTAACCCTGCTACCACCAGCAGAACCAGACTTGGTGGGGGGTTTTCAGAGGAGATCTGGGTGATGGGCTGGGAATGGGATCTAGGATACAGAGACAGTGTCCTGGGAGGAGTGAAACTGAACATGGATAAACAGCCCCTTATTCATACTCTGTGGTCCAGCTCTGCACAGTCCAATAGGGTAGCCACTACCCATGTGAGATTATTTAAGTTTAAATGTGAAATAATTAAAATTAAATTAAATAGAAGTCAGCTCCTCAGCCCCACTAGCCATATGCTCAACAGTCACATGAGACTGGTGGCTACCATATTGGACAGTGGAGATACAGAAATGACCATCATGGCAGCATATTGGACAGCATTATTTTCCACTGCAAAATGATTACCAGGTGTTTTTTCTCTGCCTGGTTCTAGGGTTACAGAGGCAATGCCCACACCCAAGAGAGCCCATTCCTGTATTATGGTATAGAGAGAAGAGTGAGGCAAGCCTGCAGGGCACAGGTCCCACACAATGGGAGGCACTTTGACTAAACCACCTGCAAGTGTCTCTTAGAGTCAGATGTCATTGTCTCATTTGATGGATTATAAAAACAGATGATATTAAGCATAATAGGATGCATCAACTTGGCTCTGAGTGCAAATTCCATCCCTTTGCTGAGCCTTCTCGAATAGGCTCTTGTCTCAGGATAGTGTTTCTGCCCTCAATACTTACACTTTGGTAGGAGGCTGTGAATTGACACACTCCAGCCCAGACAGCACATATTGCTTGTTGAGGAAAGTGTCAGTCCTGTGGGTATTTCACAGAACAGCTCACACTTGCCAGGCACACAGTAAGAGATCACACTGTCCACCTTATGCATACTTGGTCTTTTTGCTTCCCAGATGGCTGTTTAAATTGAGGTAAGATACTTAATATTTCTGTAGTTTGATTCCTGCCAGTGATACTGGGCATCAGTCTATTCCAGATTTCTGATAATAATAGATCCAGTAATGTGTAAATGAGTTGTTTGAGGTTCTGAGCAAAGCTGTATCATAAGGGTTACCCAAGTCACTACCAAAGTTCTGACTACTAAGGAGGTTAACGAAACCCAAATCAAAGACATAAAGTACAAACAAAAGCTCTTTCTCTTTTCTTTTTTTGAGTGTTCTCAAAGAAGTACTCTACTTTCTTCTAGTTGTTCCTGTGTGTTTTATAGCTCCTGCCCAGAGATGCAGCACCTAGGTAAAAAATTGGCCCTGTCCGATGATACCAAGAAAGGCCAAGGGACTCAGACACCTTCTAGAGACTATGAGGGGTAGCCCTGGTATTGTAATAGTGCACATGGCCTTGATTACACTACTCTATGAACCTGAGTTTTATTATATGTGAAGTGGGACAACAAACTGGTGAATGATACAGGGGAGGAGGTAGGGAATGGGCAAAATAGGTTAAGAGGAGTCGGAGATCTAGGCTTATAGTTTTGATCTGTATATAGGGGTGTAAGGTACAGCATAGGGAATATAGTCAATAATGTTATAATAATGTTGTATGGTGACAAATGGCAGCTATACTTGTAGTGAGCACAGTATAATATACAGACTTGTCCAATCACTATGTTGTACACCTGAAACTTATGTAACATTGTGTGCCAATCATATTTAAAAAAAAAGACAAAGACATAGAATTAGCAGCTGTGAGACCAGGCCCTAATCCATGGGCCTTCTTCAGGAAGACAAAGGGAAACCCAAGTTCATTTCTCCATTTGTACAAAGCTATTGCCACCTAGGGAAAGGTCTTCTTCACTAGCTTACATATTAAAAAACAAGAAACAAAATAACAAAAACACTGGAGCAATGGTGACACTGGATTTGAATGATTTTTAATGCTTACTTTTGGTCCTATTAAAATCCATGCAAAGAGAATGAATAGAGAACAGAATTAGGTGGAGAATGATAGACCAGTTTCAAGCTAAACGTCAGTAGCTCTTCCTTGTTTTGAAAATGACATTTAAGTTCTGATACATCTGTAGACATGAAAATCAATAATTTTAGTTTAAATATAGGGAAGAAAAATCCACAAATGACAAAGGAAAGCAAATCAGACTATTTCCTCTATTGTATTTACACTAACTTTAAACATAGATTCAAGGGGGGAAATGTCCCCCAAATGAAGCTAAAAATTTAAGCTGCATCTTTAAAATCATCTTACAAAGATACCTGCTTTCAGTGGGTAACACTTTGAACTCTAGAACTTTAAGCTGCCTTGTGCCTCAGTTTGGTCAGTTTATCCTTCTGCAATTGCTAGTTCAGATTGCATTTGGATACAAGTGACAGAAAACCTGAAACAATACCCTAAACAAAAAGTGGTTGTTTTGCTTCATATGAGAAGTCAAAGTAAGTGGTTCTTGCCATTGGTTCAGTGATTAACAATGTCAAAACTGATGGATCTCACAGTCTTTGGACCCTTCCTTCACATTTGCAAAATGGTGGCTGCAGCTCCAACAATCACAATTGTACTCAAGGTGGGGAAAAAAAGGTGGGAAAAGGGAAAGTCAGTGTACGACACATCTGTTTCCTATTATTGATAAAGCAGAAGGTTTCTGAGAAGTCTCCAGAGAGTTCCTTTGGCTTTTGTTGGCCAGAACTGGGTCATATAACTTCCCACTCAGCTGCAAGGTAAGCTGGGAAAGCTAAAAACAGGATGATTGATTGCCTGGGGCTACAGGAATAAACTTCTAAAATTATGGTCCTGATAGCAAAGAGGACAAGGGATGTATGTTAGGTTGACACTTTCAGTCATGTTTCTTAGAAACAGAGTTATGGGTGCCTGGGTGGTTCAGTCTGTTGGGCATCCGACTTTGGCTCAGATCATGATTTCTTGGTTTGTGGGTTTGAGCCCCACATCGGGCTCTGTGCTGACAGTTCAGACCCTGGAGCCTGCTTTGGATTTTGTGTCTCCCTCTCTCTCTGCCCCTCCCCTGCTACAGGTCTGTCTCTCTCTGTCTCTCAGTAATAAATAAATGTTAAAAAAATTTTTAAAAAGAAGCAGAGTCTTATATAGGGGTTCTTGAGAACTGACTTATTGAGGGAGGGCTCACAGGAGAAAACCATGAAGAAGTGAAGGAATCAGGATGGGGTAGGCAACATGTGATTTCATCAGAAACCTAGCCTCTGCCTAAAACTGAGAACTACATTCTGTGACTTCTCACATAAAGAGGCAAGACCTGTGGTTCCTCCCCTGGCATCTGGGTGCATCTCTGACTATTTTGACAAGAGGATGTGGTAAGAATGATGTTATGCTAGTTTCCAAGCCAGGCCTCAAGAAACTGGTGGTTGGCACTCCCTGTCTCTTGGAAGGCCTGCTCTTGGAGTCCTGAGCTGTTACATAACAAGAAGCCCAAATGGGGGTGCCTGGGTGGCTCAGTTGGTTAAGCTTCCGACTTCAGCTCAGATCACAATCTCGCAGTTCGTGAGTTCAAGTCCTGAGATGGGCTCTGTGTTAACACCTCAGAGCATGGAGTCTGCTTCGGATTCTGTTTCTCTCTCTCTCTGCCCCTCCCCCACTTGCGCTATCTCATTTTCTCTCTGAAAAATAAATATTAAAAAAAAAAAGAAGACCAAACACCCTCCTGGAGATACCACGTAGAGAGATCCTGAGGTACCATGAAGAGGGAGAGGGGCCCATCCAGGCCCAACTTTCCAACTGTCCCCATCAAGGCATTAGATAATTGACTGAAGATGTCTGACCCTGGGGACTAGTACATTTATCAGATAAACACCCCTTAAACCGCTGTCAAAACTATGTGGAACAGAATTGCCCACCTGAGCCCTTCCTGAATCCCTCACTTATGAACCATGATATGTAATAAAATGTTGTTTTAAGCTGCTTAGTTTGGGGTGGCTGTTGGGCCACAAAGGAAATAGATCCATGGGGAACTCAAGATTATAAATGACATCTGAGGGTTGTCCCACCTGAGGCATGAAGCCAGGCCCTTGTGCCCCAGGATTCTTTACAAACAAGAAGGCCCTGGGGTGGGGGAAACAAACCAAGGGCAACTCCAGGACAGGCATTTCCCACCAGCCGAGGGCAGCTCTCTATTAACCCAAGGTAGTTTTACAGAAAGGGTATGGCTCAGGAGCTTACTGGTACACCTCCTGGTGGAAGGGAATGGGCACACCAGTTGAGTAATGGGGATCTGGGTGGGGGCATCAGTGACATTTCCACAGGGGATGACTAACAGTGCCAGCCAGAGGTGGATGCACACACACACATGCATGTATATACACATACATCTACATGTATACACACATGTGTGTACATATCTACATACATACATGCATGTTTATTTAGGTAAGCACACATAAGTGTATACCAACATCAATAGAAATACTTAATTGCATTCTTTTTCAGTTCTGAGAATCAAACAGTATATGTTTAGTCTTCATTGACTTTGCTATTTGCTTGCTTTGTGTGTCACCTCTGTCTCTGTCTCCCTGTCTCCCTGTCTCCTTCTGTGTGTGTTTGTGTGTGTGTGTGTGTGTCTGTCTGTCTCCATGTATCTCTGTCCCTCTCTTTTTTACTCTTTCTCATTCTTATGATCTCTTTCTCATTTCTTTGCTTTTTCTCAGCCAACTATGGTAATTCACTAGGCAGGAGGAGGTGCTTGTCCATAAGGAGTGAACAACAGTGGGCTGATTTTTCTGAATACACCTGCTTGGTGAACACAGTGATGAACACTAACATATTGATTTCATTACAGAGGCTGAATCAAAGGCATCAGAAGAAAGGAGAAATGCTCCAGGGACCTTGACATATTATCACTTAACATATATATTCCCATGTGGGAAATTCCAAGGTGGACTACACATCTGATAATAAGATTACTTGAATGATTCTATCATTCATACACTTATATATTCATTCATAGGTCTTTTTACTGAGGTCTTACTTGCTACTGTTGAGGGAGGTCATTAAGAGGACAAGACCGCTGGTTTCACCCATGAGCTGGACCCTGGAGGTTCCTCACCATCCCTGTCCTTGGAATGTGCATTCCACTTGCCTTCCCTGTCCCCAGAGGCTTGCCCAAGGACACAGACTTGATATAATAATGTCATATTGAGCTCATCTGTATGGTATAACTGGAAGAACCCAGTTAAGGCCTGTATATAAATTTAGGATTATGGTGGGCAGGTGCAGACATCTACTCATCTTGCAGTGGTCCAAGATAAGTCTCATATGTAAGTTCCCTTGCTTAATAAAACTGACATCTACCAATCTGGAGTGACTTGCCTCTTTCTTTTGTCTCTCCCCACCCTCCATGAATGGAGACCAGTTTCAGATTTTGTCAGGGAAGCTACAGAGGAGCTTACAAACCACCAAATACCTACCCAGAAGGTCAGAATAATGTTCACACTCTGTACGGTGCAGAAAATGCTATGTTTAGGTGTTAGTGTCTACTGAGCACCAGGTCTGACTTAAAGAGACAGACTTGCAGGTGGCTCTGTTGCTTTCATGCCATGTAACCAACTCTTCTCTCCTTTGCAGAGTTTTGTGCAGATTTAGTACAACATGGGTGTGGTGTCTAGTGCAGTTTCTAAAATACAAGAGGGACTTAAATGATTATCCTGCTCTTTCTTATTATATTTCACATGATGCCAACTCATAAAAATATAGAAGACCCAAGACCTCACAAGGAATCCTGCTTCCAGTCTTAAATTGGTGGTAACTTCTTTTTAAATAAAATCTTTAAAAAATAGATCAACTTTGTTTCTCATTTTATACAAGGTGAAAGATGTTGCATAAAATAAAGCCAAAGTGAAGAAGGTGAAAACAGAGAAAATCAGTAAACAGATCAAGAAGGTATAATTTATTGTATAGAAAATGGCAGTAAGGTATATACTCATTTTCTTGGGCTATTTAAATACATGTTTGTAAGTATGGCCTGTGACAACACTATGCCTTATCTTTAAAATGGAATGCTGGACTGGGATCCTGGGTGGCTCGGTCAGTTGATCATCCAACTCTTAATCAGGTCACAATTCCAGGATTGTGGGATTGTGGGATCAAGCCCCATGTTAGCATTCTCTCTCTTCCTCTAACCCTCTCCCCAGCTCTTTCTCTCTCTCTCTCTCCCTCTCTGTCTCAAATTAATTTTAAAAAAACAGCGTGCTAGAGATTTTGTGCTTAAATTAAAAACAAAAAGAGAGATTTGCTTTTGAAAAGAGGGAAATTATAAGAGCTCCTGAGTGGGGTAGTCAATTAAACCCTTCAGATCAGCACCTCTGCCCCTTGGATGGACTCCCATGTGGATGGGAGTGGTCTCCTGAAGATATTGGGAAGCAATGAGGAGAACATACATGATTCTTCTCTCTGACATTCATTGAGACAAACTCTGCTCCTCTTCACAGGCAAGTTCCCTCAGAGAACAAAGGCCAGAGGGTGGGAGAAGCTCTGGAAATTAGTTTTCCCCCACATGCCTCTCTTTATCTCACAGAGAAGGGACCAGGGTCCTGCAGAAGGTCCTCTGTTAGCCACCATGGTAGCACACAGTTTTTATCAGCACTTACTACAAGTAAACCATTTCAAGAGCAGTGCACCAGGATACACATGAGCATCAACACAAGAGACAACTAACCCTATACTTCAGGATCTGAAGGAAAACCAAGTTTGGTTTTTTTCTCCTTTTCTGACCTCTCATTTCTAATAGTCTACCCAATTTTCAGCACATGGCACCAATGGATCCTCAAAAATCATGAATTGATGGTGGTAGTCCTTATATAGCCAATTCTACATGAGCTTGAGGCGTGGTCCCACACAAATATCGAAAAGGTTGTCATAATTTTCATATAGGAACAGGAATGGGACTGACTTGGCCCTTGAAAAAAATTGTAAGTGGATGCCAGCATTTCCATTTCTAGCTATTTATCTCACTAGTCTCTCTTCAAGTAATTCAAATATTCAGAAAACCCTTTAAGCTCCTCTCTCTTCCCCTCCCATCCATGTCAGGTTGTGTGTAAGTTTTTTTTTTTTTTTCCAAATGTTAAGCACCTGCCCAGATAAGCCCCTAACTCACTCACTGTTACAATCAGCTTTCATCTTCATTCATTTGGATGTGTAGGTTAACACATCATTGTACCTTCCCTCCTATAAGTTTAATAGACTTTTATAAACAAGGATGGTTCTGATTCCTAACCTCAATGAATGTCAGAGTGCTGTCTCAAGTAGATCAAGTAAATTTATAGGATCAAGTAAATTAGCATGGCCATGATAAGTCCTAGAACCCATCCTTATTGCTACATCCAGCCAATGGTGGATTTCACTGTCTCCTCCCCATTTTTCAGAACCTGGAAGAATTGTAGCACCTGCTTAGGCTGTCAGCAGAATAGCATCCTCAGATAACCTGCTTTGTCCACATTCCGGCAGTGACAGGAGGGAGAGGTGACATTCATTTTGTCAAAACACATGGGGACTTAATCTTTGGCTGATGACTGTATTATTACCTGTTACTTAAAAATAATATTGCTAATTTATTCAAAGTCAATTAATCTCTTGCATGATAAATGATTGGATGTTACTTTTGCTCTGGGCAAAACTAGAAAGAAGAAAACTCAACCCACATGGTTTAAATGGGGGAAAGGATACCAAAATTATAAGATTAGACCCAACTGTTTACCTGAGGGGCAAAAAAAAGATCTTTCTCTTTAAGCCAAGTGATTGGACAACAATCTTCATTGAAAAGCTTGTAGGAAGAAAATGGATATTCCATTTGCCCTAGTAAATGACTTGTGTGTATGCTCAACTTACCACTTTCACTTCTACTGATAAGTGTGTCCCCTCCTTATTTCTCTCCAGCCCCTGAAATCTGGTCTCAACAATTTTAATCTCTTCCTTCCATCCTGTCTCCAAGAAACTGAGGCAGTGGAAAAGACCACTTTTATGGCTCTTATGAAGCACCAGCCAGGAGTGCTGGACACACAGCCAGCTCCTCATTCCTTTCTTGTCGCTGGAGATTTATTCACATCAGAAAAGAGGATCCTCAAAGGCAATCACAGTTTAAGCAAAAGCTGTGTGTGTGATATATTATATTCAGTATGAAAATAAAACTCATAAGACAGGTTGATTTTGGCTTATGTTAGACAAAACTCAGGTTTCTTTATAACCATGTTCTACTTTATAGGGTAAACAAATAATGAATCAAGTGTGGATGGGGATGTAGGGATCAATTTTTTCGAAAATCTGCATGCCCATTATGAAGCCCTTCACCTGTATTGGACTCCCACAGTCCTATATGAGGAGAGAAGATTGGGGGTTGATATGGGAGATAGTATTACAGAGCTGCATTAATTTTCCCATAGCTTTTTTAATCTACTTATGGTCAAGATGTTCTCTTATGAAGCTGTTGCATTGTAGGCCTGGGTGATATCTCCAATCCTGGGCCTGGGTGCCTGGTGCTACCAGAGCATCCAGCACTGCTGTTTGTCGAGCCCCTGATATCTGCCTCATCAACTTACCCAGATCCTGCAGCTTCTTCAAATCAGTGGCATTTTTTGCAGTTACTTTGCATTTTTTTGACCTATCAAAAATTAACAACTATCAACAGAGGGGTTGTGACACAAATATTAGGGGATTAGTAGAGAAAATATGAGGATTGAGCAGAGAGAATGACGGAATAGAGTCTCATTTTCCAATTAACTTACAGCTCATGGTGGATTGTATTCAAGCTATGATGTTTCCCTGTGAAACCATGTAACTGTGTGGCATCAGAAAAAAGCAAAATGTTGTCCAATCCTGAGAGCAATTGGCAAAATTCAGGCATCCACTCCCATTATACAGAGGAAAAACGGACTTAGAAGTTAAAGGCCTTGTATAAGTTTGTTCTGCTTGCCCTTGCTTCCTTGCCAGAGGCCAAAATGAAACCCTCCACGTCTGCACTGTAATAAGCCAGACCTCCTTACCATGACTAAGCAGTCATCTTGAGCACTCTAACCCACACCTACCCAGCTCACTCAGCATCTCCATCCTCCAACATGATCTGTCTCACCATATCTGAACTCCTCCAGAGGGAACATCCTCACCTGGGTGCCCCAACTCCCCCAAACTGCAAGTGACCCAGACAATAATAAGCACCTTCCACCCAAAACAAGTACCTGACCCCACTCTTCCAATCTATCCCTTTAGCAAAATGGCACCAACATTTACTCAGTGCCTGACCAAGAGACCAGGGGTCTTCCTTCCTCCCTCTTACCCATCCCCACCAACTCTCTGTTTAATCTTGTGTTTTCACCTTATGCTTATGCAGTCCATGCCTTCCCCTCTAAGCATCATCTGTCACCCAGACAATCCTGATCATCATAGATAATTAGTCAACATGTCTTAAGTCTTTTCTTTTTTTTTTTTTTTTTTTTGATTAAGAGTTGTGGGCAGTTAAATTTTTAAATATGAAATTTATTGTTAAATTTATTTCCATACAACACCCAGTGCTGACCCAAAAGGTGCCCTCCTCAATATCTACCACCAACTCTCCCCTCCCTCCCTCCCTCCCACCATCAACCCTCAGTTTGTTCTCAATTTTTAAGAGTCTCTTATGGTTTGGCTCCCTCCCTCTCTAACCTCTATTTTTTTCCTTCCCTCACCCATGGTCTTCTGTTAAGTTTCTCAGAATCCACATAAGAGTGAAAACATATGGTATCTGTCTTTCTCTGTATGATTTATTTCACTTAGCATAACACTCTCCAGCTCCATCCACGTTGCTACAAAAATCCATATTTCATTCTTTCTCATTGCCAAGTAGTATTCCATTGTGTATATAAACCACAATTTCTTTATCCATATATCAGTTGATGGACATTTAGGCTCTTTCCATAATTTGCCTATTGTTGAAAGTGCTGCTATAAACATTAGGGTACAAGTTTCCCTATGCATCAGTACTCCTGTATCCCTTGGGTAAATTCCTAGCAGTGCTATTGCTGGGTCATAGCGTAGATCTATTTTTAATTTTTAGAGGAACCTCCACACTGTGTTCCAGAGTGGCTGCACCAGTTTGCATTCCCACCAACAGTGCAAGAGGGTACCCGTTTCTCCACATCCTCCCCAGCATCTATATTCTCCTGATTTGTTCATTTAAGACACTCTGATTGGAGTGAGGTGATATCTCAGTGCGGTTTTGATTTATACTTCCCTGATGAGGAGTGATGTTGAGCATCTTTTCATGCACCTGTTGGCCATCTGGATGTCTTCTTTAGAGAAGTGTCTATTCATGTTTTCTGCCCATTTCTTCACTGGGTTATTTGTTTTTTGGGTGTGGAGTTTGGTAAGCTCTTTATAGATTTTGGATACTAGCCTTTTGTCTGATATGTCATTTGCAAATACCTTTTCCCATTCCGTTGGCTGCCTTTTAGTTTTGTTGGTTGTTTCCTGTGCTGTGCAGGAGATTTTTATCTTCATAAGGTCCCAGTAATTCATTTTTGCTTTTAATTCCCTTGTCTTTGGGGATGTGTCGAGTAAAAAAATTGCTGTGGCTGAGGTCAGAGAGGTCTTTTCCTGCTTTCTCCTCTAGGGTTTTGATGGTTTCCTGTCTCACATTCAGGTCCTTTATCCATTTTGAGTTTCTTTTTGTGAATGGTGTGAGAAAGTGGTCTAGTTTCAACCTTCCGCATGTTGCTGTCCAGTTCTCCCAGCACCATTTGTTAAAGAGGCTGTCTTTTTTCCATTGGATGTTCTTTCCTGCTTTGTCAAAGATTAGTTGGCCATACGTTTGTGGGTCTAGTTCTGGGGTTTCTATTCTATTCCATTGGTCTATGTGTCTGTTTTTGTGCCAATACCATGCTATCTTGATGATTACAGCTTTGGAGTAGAGGCTAAAGTCTGGGATTGTGATGCCTCCTGCTTTGGTCTTCTTCAAAATTACTTTGGCTATTCGGGACCTTTTGTAGTTCCATACAAATTTTAGGATTAATTGTTCTAACTTTGAGAAGAAAGCTGGTGAAATTTTGACTGGGATTGCATTGAATGTGTAGATAGCTTTGGGTGGTATTGACATTTTAACAATATTTATTCTTCCAATCCATGGGCACAGAATGTTTTTCCATTTCTTTGTATATTCTTCAATTCCCTTCATAAGCTTTCTATGGCTTTTAGCATACAGATCTTTTACATCTTTGGTTAGATTTATTCCTAGGTATTTTATGCTTCTTGGTGCAATTGTGAATGGGATCAGTTTCTTTATTTGTCTTTCGGTTGTTTCATTATTAGTGTATAAGAATGCAACTGATTTCTGTACATTGATTTTGTATCCTGCTACTTTGCTGAATTCATGTATACGTTCTAGTAGACGTTTGGTGGAGTCTATCAGGTTTTCCATGTATAATATCATGTCATCTGCAAAAAGTGAAAGCTTGACTTCATGTTTGCCAGTTTTGATGCCTTTGATTTCCTTCTGTTGTCTCATTGCTGATGCTAGCACTTCCAACACTATGTTAGACAACAGCGGTGAGAGTGGACATCCCTGTCGTGTTCCTGATCTCAGGGAAAAAGCTCTCAGTTTTTCCCCATTGAGGATGATATTAGCTATGGGCTTTTCATAAATGGCTTTTATGATGTTTAAGTATGTTCCTTCTATCCCAACATTCTCCCAGGTTTTTATTAATAAAGGATGCTGAATTTTGTGAAAACCTTTTTCTGCATCTATTGACAGTATCATATGGTTCTTATCTTTCTTTTATTAACGTGATGTACCACATTTATTGATTTGCAAATGTTGAACCAGCCCTGCAACCCAGGAAGGAATCCCACTTGATCATGGTGAATAATTCTTTTTATATGCTGTTGCATTTGATTTGCTAGTATCTTATTGAGAATTTTTGCATCCATATTCATCAGGGACATTGGCCTGTAGTTCTCTTTTTTTGCTGGCTTTCTGTCCGGTTTAGGAATCAAAGTAATACTGGCTTCATAGAATGAGTCTGGAAGTTTTCCTTCCCTTTCTATTTCTTGGAATAGCTTGAGAAGGATAGGTATTATCTCTGCTTTAAATGTCTGGTAGAACTCCCCTGGGAAGCCATCTGGTCCTGCACTCTTATTTGTTGGGAGATTTTTGGTAACTGATTCAATTTCTTTGCTGGTTATGGGTCAGTTCAAGCTTTCTATTTCCTCCTGTTTGAGTTTTGGTAGTGTGTGGGTGTTTAGGAATTTGTCCATTTCTTCCAGGTTGTCCAGTTTGTTGGCATATAATTTTTCATAGTATTCCCTGATAATTTCTTGTATCTCTGAGAGATTGGTTGTAATAATTCCATTTTCATTCATGATTTTATCTGTTTGGGTCATCTCCCTTTCCTTTTTGAGAAGCCTGGCTAGAGGTTTATCAATTTTGTTTATTTTTTCTAAAAAACAAGTCTTGGTTTCATACATTTTTTTTTTGTAGATTCTGTATTGTTTATTTCTGCTCCGATCATTATTATTTCTCTTCTTCTCCTGGGTTTGGGGTGTCTTTGCTTTTCTGCTTCTAGTTCCTTTAGGTGTGCTCTTGGGTTTTGTATTTGGGATTTTTCTTGTTTCTTGAGATAGGCCTGGATTGCAATGTATTTTCCTCTCAGGACTGCCTTCGCTGCATCCCAAAGTGTTTGGATGGTTGACTTTTCATTTTCATTTGTTTCCATATATTTTTTAATTTCTTCTCTAATTGCCTGGTTGACCCATTCATTCTTTAGTAGGGTGTTCTTTAACCTCCATGCTTTTGGAGGTTTTCCAGACTTTTTCCTGTGGTTGATTTCAAGTTTCATAGCATTGTGGTCTGAAAGTGTGCAGGGTATGATCTCAATTCTTGTATACTTATGAAGGGCTGTTTTGTGACCCAGTATGTGATCTTGGAGAATGTTCCATGTGCACTCGAGAAGAAAGTATATTCTGTTGTGTGGGGATGCAGAGATCTAAATATATCTGTCAAATCCATCTGATCCAATGTATCATTCAGGGTTCTTGTTTCTTTATTGATCCTGTGTCTAGATGATCTATACAATGTTGTAAGTGGAGTATTAAAGTCCCCTGCAATTACCACATTCTTATCAATAAGGTTTCTTATGTTTGTGATTAATTGCTTTATATATTTGGGGGCTCCCATATTCAACACATAGACATTTATAATTATTAGCTGTTCCTGATGGATGGACCCTGTAGTTATTATATAATGTCCTTCTTCATCCCTTGTTACAGCCTTTAATTTAAAGCCTAGTTTGTCTGATGTAAGTATGGCTACTCCCGCTTTCTTTTGACTTCCAGTAGCATGATAGATAGTTCTCCATCCCCTCACTTTCAATCTGAATGTGTCCTCAGGTCTAAAATGAATCTCTTGTAGACAGCAAAGAGATGGGTCTTGTTTTTTGTTTTTTTTTTTTAATCCATTCTGATACCCTATGTCTTTTGGTTGGAGCATGTAGTCCATTTACATTCAGTTTTATTATGGACAAATATGGGTTTAGAGTCATTGTGATGTCTGTAGGTTTCATGCTTGTAGTGCTGTCTCTGGTACTTTGTGGTCCTGGGAGCATTTCACTCACAGACTCCCCCTTAGGATCTCTTATAGGGCTGGTTTAGTGGTGATGAATTCCTTCAGTTTTGGGAAGACCTTTATCTCTCCTTCTATTCTGAATGACAGACTTGCTGGTTAAAGGATTCTCAGCTGCATATTTTTGCTGTTCATCAAATTGAAGATTTCCTGCCATTCCTTTCTGGTCTGCCGAGTTTCAGCAGATAGATCCATCTCTAGTCTTATTGGTCTCCTTTATATGTTAGAGCATGTTTATTCCTAGCTGCTTTCAGAATTTTCTCTTTATCCTTGCATTTTGCCAGTTTCCCTATGATATGTCGTGCAGATCAATTCAAGTTATGTCTTAAGGGAGTTCTCTGTGCCTCTTGTATTTCAATGCCTTTTTCCTTCCCCAGATCAGGGAAGTTCTCAGCTATGATTTGTTCAGCCCCTTTCTCTCTCTCTTCCTCTTCTGGAATTCCTATTATACGAATATTGTTCCGCTATGATTTGTTCAGCCCCTTTCTCTCTCTCTTCCTCTTCTGGAATTCCTATTATACGAATATTGTTCCGCTTCATTGCATCACTTAGTTCTGAAATTCTCCCCTCAGACTCCTGGATTTTTTTAACCTCTCTTTTTCTCAGCTTCCTCTTTTTCCATAATTTTACCTTCTAATTCACCTATTCTCTCCTCTGCCTCTTCAATCCAAGCTGTGGTCACCTCCATTTTATTTTGCACCTCATTTATAGCATTTTTTAACTCCTCCTGACTATTTCTTAGTCCCTTGATCTCTGTAGCAATAGATTATCTTCTGTCCTTTATACTTTTTTTCAAGCCCAGCAATTAATTTTATGACTATTATTCTAAATTCTTATTCTTTATATTGCTTAAATCAGTTTTACTCAATTTGTCAGCTCTCGCTACTTTCTGGAATTTCTTTTGAGGGGAATTCTTCCATTTCATCATTTTGGATAGTCCCTGGAGTGGTGCGGAACTGCAGGGCACTTCCCCTGTGTTGTCTGGAATAACTTGTGTTGATGGGCAGGGCCGCAGTCAGACATGATGTTTGTCCCCAGCCCCCGGCTGGGGCTACAGTCAGACTTGTGTGTACCTTATCATCCCCTCTCCCAGGGGCAGGACTCACGGTGGAGTGGTGTGGCCCCTGTCTGGGCTACTTGCACACTGACAGGCTTGTGATAGTGCTTTGATGGGATCTGGTGTATTAGCCGGGGTGGATCCACAACATGCACAGGGCCTGGAGGGGCAGGCTTAGCTCGCTTTTCCATTGGTGGTACCCTGTGGGAGAGGTCCTCCAGCACAGGGAGGGAGGCCGGCAGACCCGTCCGAGGGATGGATCCACAGAAGCACAGCATTGGGTGTTTGCACAGTGCAAGCAAGTTCTGTGACGGAAACTGGTTCCTTTTGGGATTTCAGCTGGGGGATGGGAGAGGGAGATGGCGCTGGCCAGTGCCTTTGTTCTTCACCAAGCTGAGCTCTGTCTTCCAGGGCTCAACACCTCTTGCTCCTGCTGACTTCTTACCCTCTTGCTCTCTGAGCAGAGCTGTTGACTTATAACATTCCAGATGTTAAGTCCCGCTAGCTGTCAGAACTCAGGCAGTCCGGCCCCCCCACTTTTGCAAGCCAGACTCGGGGTCCTGCCTTGCAGGGCGGGCTGCCCCTCCACCACCCCAGCTCCCTCCCACTAGTCTGTGTAGCACACACCTCCTCTCCACCCTTCCTAACTTCTTCCATTGGCCTCTTGTCCAAGCTTGGCTCCAGAGAGTCTGTTCTGCTAGTCTTCTGCCAGTTTTATGGGTTATTTAGGCAGATGTGGGTGGAATCTAAGTGATCAGCAGGACGCGGTGAGCCCAATGTCTTCTATGCTGCCATCTTTTCCTCATTCCCCTGTCTAACTTTTTTTTTCTCCTTCCCCTCTCCCATTGTCTTCTGTTAAGTTTCTCAGGATCCACATAAGATTGAAAACATATGGTATCTGTCTTTCTCTGTATGACTTATTTCACTTAGCATAACACTCTACAGTTCCATCCACATTGCTATCATAATATTTATATTTTTAATTGAAGTATAGTTGACACACAATATTACATTAGTTTCAGTTGTAAAACAGAGATTCAATAATTCTACATATTATGCAATGCTCACCTCAATAAGTGTAGTTGCCTTCTGTCACCGTGCAACATTATTACAATATTATTGACTGCATTTCCTATGTTGTACTTTTCATCTCTGTGGCTCATTTATTTTATAATTGGAATTTAATACTTCTTAATCCCCTTAAACTATTTTACCCATCCTTCCCAACCTTTCTGCTGGCAACACCAGTTTGTTCTTCACATTTTTAAGTCTGTTTCTCTTTTTTGTTTGTTCTTAATATTGTTAAAATATTCATACTACCCAAAGCATACTAGAGATTCAATGCAATCCCTATTAAATACCAGTAATACCTGCCTTCCTTCCTTCCTTCCTTCCTTCTTCCCTCCCTCCCTCTGTTTCTTTCTTTCTTTCTTTCTTTCTTTCTTTCTTTCCTTCTTTCCTTCTTTCCAAAAGTACAACAAATAATCCTAAAATTTGTATGGCGTTACAAAAGATCCTGGAGAGAGAGCAAACTTTAGAGGTATCACAAGCCCCGGTTTCAAACTATGGTACAAATCTATAGAAATCAAAACAATATGGTACCGGAACAAAAATACACACATAGACCAAGAGAACAGAGTAGAGAGGCAAGAAATGTACCACTTATATGACCAATCACTTTTAAACCCCCATCCCATAAAATATAAACCACAGTCTTGTGAATAATACAAAACTTTTATTTCCTGCTGAAGCCCACCCTCTTAAGCTTCCTCTCCTATTGGCCCCATCTCCACACCCAGACTTGTCTCCTGAGATGGTCCCCCTCTTCCCAGAGCTCCCAAGTGTTAGTACAGGCTGACTCTGTCCACGTCACCTTCCAGAGACTACCTGGCATCACCATTGGGTTTATTACCTGCTGCAGCTCAGGAGACCACAGGCCAGGAGGACCTGGCATATCCCATTCGGAGGGTGCCAGGAAGAGTCTGTAACCAGGTCTGGGCTGGTGTTATGTGACCTGAAAGGGGTCAAGAAAACAAAGGTGTCTGGATTGGATGCTGTCAGAGGATGGGGTCACTCCATAATTGAGTCTCTTTTTTTGTCCAAGAGGTGGGAATATAGAGCACGATTTGAGCTAGAACAGGTAGAGAAGCAGCAGTCACTTCTCTGGAAGCAGAGAGAATGTGTGGCCCTGCCTCTGCTTTGCACAGTGTTCCTATTTGTGTCTGTGCTCATACATGATGACAGAGGGGTATTGATTTTGATTGATCCTTCATGGCTGCTAAATGGCCTTTCCTGATGTTGGTTTCTGTGAAATGGTTTAGGTTCATCCTGTCCTGGCCCTTAGCACCAGGTGAGCTGCCAGCTGTGCACAGGCTTTTTCCTTCTCTTACCTCTTTGATTTTCAGCTTCTTCTTTGCTTTTGGTGCCTTGGGATTTTCCTCATTTCTGAACGAGCTTAACTTTGCATGAAGAGGATGTTACTTGCATTTTGTCAAGTGTTCTTGAGTGTATTACAGTGAAAGGGAGTCTCAGGATATCTCGTCCCCATATATTTGGAAATGGAAGTGTGATGTGCAGTGTTTTTCCCTCACATGCCATGGCTTAATGGGGTGGCTTCCATAGGCAACTTGGAGAGTCATGTTCTGTACACCTGAGAGATAGCATCGCTCCTGAAAACTCACATGCACACCATTTTTTTTTCTTTTCCCAACTTTTCATCATTGCTACCACTGTTAATCTAGATCAGAGAAGCTATTGGTTTATTATTTACTACTACACTGGTGGCTTTTTGTTTTGTTTTTAAAGTCTTGGTTTCTCTAGTTAAGTTAGAAATCTGTATAAATTTAGTGTCGTGTATTGCAGGTTATAAATGGCCCCACTTTGTTCCATTTTTATTCACTTGTTGATTTCCAAAGTACATAATCATCTTCTTAATGAAGAGTAAAAAAAAAGTGGAAGTTGTAGTCATGAATAACAAAATGCACCAATAAATTCTATCTGAAAGCAATGACATATTTAAGAGAATATATATTCACTACCGAGTGAAAAGAAATGAAAATGAAATACTCTTATTTTTAAAGAATCACAAAACCAGGATTTCAAAGAGATTAATGAGAAGCTGCAGAAAAGAGGGCTGAAATAAATTAAAGGTAAATTATGTCATGCACATAGGGGCATTTAAAAAAATCAGCATGTGTTTATTTTATTCACAAATAAGGCAGCTGGGAGAAACAGATGAAGCAAAAGCAGGCAGAGGAACTGAAGAGTATGCATCAGGGAAAAAGAATCTAATTTGCCCAAAACCCTCCAGTTTAAATGGAACATATTTTCTTTGCCCTTTTTATTTTCTTTTATTTTCTTTGCTTTGTTTTCTAATTTATTTATTTAAATTCAAGTCAGTTAACATACAGTATATTATTGGTTTTAGGAGTAGAACTCAATGATTCATCACTTACATATCACACCCAGTGCTCATCCCAAAAGTGCCCTCCTTAGTGCCCATCACCATTTAGCCCATCCCCTACCCACCTCCCCTCCAAAAACCTCAGTTTGTTCTCTATATTTAAAAGTCTTTTATGGTTTTACTCCTTCTCTGTTTTTATCTTATTTTTCATTTCCTTCCCTCTATGTTCATCTGTTGTGTTACTTAAATTCCACATATGAGTGAAATCAAATGATATCTATCTTTCTCTGACTTATTTCACTTAACATAATACACTCTAGTTCCATCTACGCTGTTGCAAATGGCAAGATTTCATTCTTTTTGATCATCTCCAGGATTTTTCTGTTGGGCATCTAAGGATATAAATGATAAAGGCCTTATTTAAAAAAAAATTCTTTCTAATTCATAAAAGAATCATCTGTCCCAGGAGTTACCTCTCCACCTGTGCCTGGGATATAGGCTGGCATCCGTGGCCATGAGGGGCCTGCCAATATGTTCGGACAGAAAAACGTGCAAGGGAAGGGTGAGCATGAGGGAACTGCATATTTATTGGAAGGTTTCTAGAGATAAGATTTCAGCTTTCACATCTTTAGGTCATTAATGACTTTAATAATTATGATTTAAGCCCAAACTGGAAAACTTTGGATCAGTGATGGAGAAAACATTTTGGGAAAGAAAAAGCACCTTTTGAACAGATTTAAGTCACCCTAGTGAAGGCAACTATCTGTGGAGTTGATTTTCTAGGTCTTCACAGCTCTGTCCCAGAGTCTTTCTGGCAAAGACAGGTCTTCTCTCTCATTGCGCTTCTTCCCTGAAATACATGTTGTCTCTTCAAAATCAACCACCCACCATTGGGTCTCCCTCTCCCTGAGATCTGGGTTATCTCACAGATAAGGGACAGTTCCTTGGGTAACCTTGTTAGAATCAGCTTTCTGGGAAATTCCTTCTGAGGGATTCAGTGAGTGGGAAAACATAGAGGCTTTCCTCCTCCTCTCCTCTTTCTGAACCCCTCTCTGAGTTGTCGCTGCTGCTACCTATGTGGGGGCTGCCATGGTCAGTGTCATGTGTGGAGGCGATCTCTTCCATCTTCGGGGGGGGGTGGGGTCTGGCTGGTTGTGGAGGAAATGCTCCTACCCCACTGACTCCTCCTCAGATAGGGAAAGGGGGGCAGAGGCTGTGGGATTGATCAGAAGGGGCCTCCATTGCTTCTCTTCTCCTCTGAAGATTCATGTGGGACATTCCATCCACTGTCCTCCTTCTGCTTCTCTTTCACTTTTCTGTTAGCAAAAACTGTCCAGTTCCACAGGCAGAGGACAGGAAGCCCTCTGCTTTCTCAGAGCTCCTTGCCAAATCCATATTCCCCAACAGCTTATCTCCAAGCTGCCCTTGTCTAGAGGGTCATTTGATACTTGCTGGGTGTCAATAAGAGGAATATTAATTCCTTAATCAGCTCTCATCTTTGTGAATAAGCTCCCTTGGTGTTAAACCCAAGGGGTGGGCAGTCAGAAGCAGACATCAAACCCTACCTTAAAGCTGTAACAAGACTCTTATTGAGCACATGTGGGAACCTGACATTTGTGTTCTCATTTATCACTCACAATACCAAGCAGGCCATTATCATCTTCATTGTCACCCATTTCACAGATGAAGACACTGAGGGCAGGGCAGCTCAGTGACTTCACCACAGTTATGTGGCTGACAAGTGGCAGATTTAGGTTGCCAAAGCCTCTGATGGTTACACTATGCCGTCCTCCTGTCCTCCTTTCTGTCCTCCATTCCTCTGGACCCTGACCAATGTGAGACACAGCTAAACTGCTAGCCCCTTGTCCTGTCTAATGGCATGGCTTTCAGCTCTGCCTAAACTGCCCTGTAGACCAGTGCCTTCTTTTAGAATCACTGTCTTCTAGAGAAGGAAACCCATCTTCCTTCATGGTCTATTGACTCTGGGGCAAAGTTGGGGCTAAGCCATGCCTGGGAATGTTGTTACTAATCCTGTCCTGGAATGAGTGGTCAGGAACATATGGTCACTTGTACTCTGGCCTCTCCTTTACAGAGTGAGATCCACCAGGGAGATGGGGCTGGGTTCACTGTTCTCTTGATTTCCCATGAAACTGCAGTCACATCTGTTCCTTTTCCATTCCATTACCTCCATTACTGCCAAAACTCCATTTCTTTTTTTTTTCTTTTTATAATTTATTGTCAAATTGGCTTCCATACAACACCCAGTGCTCATCCCAACAAGTACCCTCCTCAATGCCCATCACCCACTTTCCCCTCTCCCCAACCTTCCATCAACCCTCAGTTTGTTCTCTGTATTTAAGAGTCTCTTATGGTTGCCTCCCTCCCTCTCTGCTTGTAGCTTTTTTTCCCTTTACCCCCCGCATGATCTTCTGTTAAGTTTCTCAAGATCCACATATGAGTGAAAGTGTATGGTATCTGTCTTTCTCTGACTGACTTATTTCCCTTAGAATAATACCTTCCAGTTCCATCCATGTTGCTGCAAATGGCCAGATTTAATTCTTTGTCATTGTCAAATAGTATTCCATTGTATATATAAACCACATCTTTTTTATCCATAAAACACCATCTCTAAAGAAACAAAAAACAAACTAAATCTCCCCATGGTGCTGACTACTTATAGACCTCCAATCTTCAGTAAACACTGACCACTCATATAAAATTTAATGTCTGCAGGATACAACTCAGAGAGTGAATCCTCAGAACAACCCTACTGGGTGGGTGCTACTATGGCCACCATTTTGCATGTGGGAACTGAAGGACAGAGATGCTCTATAACTTGCCCATGCTCACACAGCCAGTGGGCCACAGCATTAGAACTGGGAAACAGGCTGCCTGGCTACAGAGCTACACTCCCAGTCAGGACACATCCCACCACACCACCTGCTAATTCAAGGATGAGTCACATCCTAGCACCTGACCAACTCTCCTGCCTCCAGGATGCCACTGCTACCTTGGATGGCCTCTGCTCCATTACACCAAACTACTTTAGTTCCCAGAACAAATTGATACCTTTAGAAGCTTCCTCTGTTTGAACAAGATGCTTCTTTCGACGATAATACTCTCCCCTTTCTGGGATGGCAAATTCTGATTCCTTCTTCAACTTGGGGACTCAGTTCTGCCTTCACCTCCTCAGGAAGTCGCCTTCAATCATGTCATAACCATGAGCCTTGCTCTTTTTGGGGGCAGAACCAGGGCTTCTCAAACTGTAATGTGCATGTGAATCATCCAGGGAGCTTGTTAAAATGCAGGATCTCAGGGTCTGACTGCTGGTCTGGGGCAGAGTCTGAACTTCTGCATTTTTAACAAGATCCCAGGTGAGTCCAGTGTGGCTGCTCCAGGACCACACTTTGAGCATCTCAGGTGGTCTGTAGCACCTTCTGTCACCACTCCCCCTGTTGTTGTGCTTGGACCTGCATGCTATCCCTGGAGAGCCTCTGAGACAGATGCCAAACTCATTATATTTCTACTACTAAGTCACCTATATCGGTACCTGGCACACTGGAGGAGTAAAACACGCACTTCAATTTCTTCCAATTAATTCTAAAAGGCATCTCAACACTGAAAGCTAAACAGCATCTCGATGAAATATAAATAATGGAGGGAGCATAAGCAACTTGCTCTTAAATTCATCTTTTTTCATGAGAACCAAAAATATGAGAAGATACAGGAGTCTATTAAACATAATAAATCAAGAGTGGAAGCTAAGGAAACCAACATGAGACTTTTGGATATGGAAAGCCCAAACTTAATACATCTGCCCATAATTATCTTAGCCAGCAGCCCATGAAATAAAGACCCTCTGGTTTATAATTTATTCTATTTGTTTAACTTAAAGGCCTATGTACAACCATAAAATGTATTCTGTGTTGAGCAGCCAGAACTGATAAAAAGAACAAACATGAATTGTAACCACTAAAGCTTAAGAACCAATTTTAGCTAATCATGCTTCACACATCAGAAGAATTAGCTCACTGGTTTCCCCTTGAGGTTCCCCAAAGTGCACACCAGGAAGAGAAACAGGGTAGAAATTCACCTGCCACGTGGAAGGAAAAAGCAAGGAGAACTCATCTGTGTTTTAACTCAGCGACTGGAAACCCTCTACCCCCTGGAAAATTTGGCAGGCCCAGAGTCTGCATGGTCAGAGGCCCCAGGTGGAGACATCCTGGGAGCTATAGCATGTGAATTCTGGGATGAAGGCCTTGGAACAACAGAAGGGGTCTAGATACCAGAAAGGACTCCCTTAAACATATTATTTGGACAAAAGCTGCCTTGGGAACTTTGTTAAACCACAGACTTCTGTTCACAGAAATACTTTTATTATTTTAGGTAGTAGTGATTTTTCCATTTTAGGGTCACTGAGTTAATTGCATCTGATGTAGTAAACATCATATACCACCCTATGATTCACAGAGCTGTAGCTTTATGGAAGAAAAGAATGTTAGAAATAGAAAGGATCCAGAAATCACATTTTATTTTCCTCAAATGAGAAAAAAAATCCTGGGAAGGATGAAGTAGAGTCCCCAAGGTCACATCATCAGTGAATGACAAAATCAAAAGATGGATCTAAATTTCTGAACTAATCCCTATTCTCATCTTGTCATAAGAAACTGAATGTAGAGTTAATTCTGAGGGAAATAAAGAATTGGAGATTTAAAGAACTTGAGAGTTATCTCTCTGCCTGTTGCCACAAGCCATGCACAGCATCCCCCAGCAGACTAACCGCCTCCTCCCTCTGTCTCTCGTAATCACAGAATCCTGCAGCTGGCACCTTCCTCCTAGCTTTATTCCTATTATTTTATAGTCAAGACCATCTTGAATGTCAGAGGGGGAGCACTAGGCCATGTAACTAGGTAAAGGGCAACCTCCGACTTAGAAACAAACATTGTTCCCCATGTACTCAGTGTCATTGAATTATAAGACATGATAAAATGAGGAAAGTTTCCACACTAGCCACCCTCATGCTTTGTGAGCAGCTGTTCCTCCCTACAGTGGCACCTCAGCACAGTGCCAGTCCTTCCCACAGTGAGCCTAATGAGGCCCTAATAATCCCTAACACTGACAAGTAGGGGAAGCTGCCCATCAGGTGTCACTAATGTCACTACAGGACCTGCCACTAAGCTGGAAAACTGTATTAGGAAAATTAAGCTTAGTCTACCTTGCTGGATGCATAAATCATATTATCAGAGAAAATGTGTTCAATCCAGTTTCAACTTTGTATCAGAATGCTACTGTGCTTTGTGATGCAGAAAATAAAGTAAAATCATGGCCACAGAAGCTCAGAGAGGTGTGTGTGTGTGGTGGGAGCAAGCAGAGGCAGGGGTGCCTGTGGGCTTCAAGGGGTTGAGGAGGATGTTGTTGTGGTGTGATGCATGGGGGTGTCAGTGGTAGGAGAGTATGTGCATGCTTTTCCCCCTTTCTGAAGCCTGACCTGAAGCAAACTTGGGCTGCATCAGCTCTGAGTGAAGTAGAGAGTGCTCTGATGGCAGTTCTCTCTTTCTGTCTAGCTTGCCCCTTCTTCCACACTTCATACAAATCAACAGGTCCCTTTGGAGCACTCTAAACCTACCCCTGGTTTGTTCCAGAAAAAAAAAAAAGTTACATATCTCCAGGAATGAACAGTTCTTAAGTCAGTCTGAACTTAGCCTAGGTGAAATATTTCACAGGTGGATCTTTATTATTATCAATAAGAGTAAGCCTCTATCAGGCACTTGTTCCATTCCAGGTGCTGAAATATGAAGGCCACCTCTTTTCTTCACTACAGTCCTACATGTGGAACCAGATTATACCATTATCCACGTGGGGAGACAGAGTCTGAGGCAGATGGGAGGCCAAGTTGACAGATGAGCCCAGAAGTGTTTGATGCCCAATCCCAGGCTTGAAAACCACAGACAAGGCAGAGATAGCAGGGCAGACCTGAGATCAAATCCTGTGGATTTGATTCCACAGAGTCAACCCCCAACTTGACAAAATGCTGTCAAGAATTTGTTGAAAATATTTCTGAGCCCCAGACCTCACACTTGTGAAAATGGGCCTGAACACACCAGTCCTGTGGTTTCCCATTCTGATGCATGTTAAGTCAGCTGTGGAGCATCAGCCCCAAAGGCTCTAGGCCTCCCTGACTGGAGAAGCAGGATGTGTGGTGAGCATACTGAAAAGCAAAAGTTAAGAACAAGGATCACTAAGCTCTGTGGCTCTCAAACCTGAATGACAGTCACCCCGAGGGCTCAGTATAGACCCAGACTGGTCTGGACTGGTCTGGAGTTGGTCCAGAGAATCTGCATTCTAAGTGCCAAGTGATGCTAATACTGCTGCTCTAGGGACTACTGCTATCATGTGAGGAATAAATGAAAAAAGGCAAGTAAAATACTAGTGCAAGGTCTGGAGAAAGTGGGTCAGGTAATGAACTGTGCAGGTGCTCTCCCTGTGCAAACTCCACCATGTTGTTGGCTCCTGGATGGACATGACTCAGCCTTGAGTACCATGTTTTTACTCCATTTTAAAGAAAGAATTCCAAGTCATTGGTTAATTCATAAGATCTCAGGAATATTTCAGGAGCACCTGTGTGGCTCACTTGGTTGAGCATCAGCTCTTGTTTTCAGTTCAGGTAATGAACTTGAAGTTTGTGAGTTTGAGCCCCGTGTTGGACTCTTCATTGGCAGTGTGGAGCCTGCTTGGGTTTTCCTCTCTCCCTTTCTCTCTGCCCCTCCCCTGCTAGCTCTTTCTGTCTCTCTCTCAAAATAAACAAACTTAAAAAATTAAAAAAAGAAGATCTCATGAATATTTCAGAAAGTAGAATATCTGTGCTCAAAAAGACAGTTTTTTTAACAAAATTTATTTACCTTCTTTAATAAGTCACTGGTGATTCAGAGAAAAAAAATGACTTGAAGGAAAGCAGATAGATAGCTACCAAAATGTTTGGACTAGAATCCAGCCTTTCTGGTTTCCAGATCTCTAAGAAAGTGAATCTGGCACTGGGTGCCTGAGATGCTCCTGGCTGGAATTCTCCATGGCCATGGCCCCTTGGACGTGTCAGAGTGCTGTCTGACCTGTGGCCACTGACTGAGGCCCAGAGGCTCTGCTGTCCCTCAGGAATCAGTACACTTGGGTACTGATATATTTGTTGTCTCTCAAAGGGGGAAGTGTGGACACAACATGCACTCTCTGCCTGTCGTCCCATGGAGGTGACTCTAGAAGTCAGGAGCTAACCATCCTGCTCTGGCTCACATGCTTCTGGCTCATCTTTGCCTTCTTGTGCTCACTTCCTTCATATAATATTAGATATTTGTGACATTGTCAGTCGTCAGTCTGCTTAATTCACTCTCCCAGTATGCCTGAGATGGTGTATTTTTCCATTCTATTCATCTTAAACTCATGTTTAAATTAGGCTGATCTGAGATGTCTTGTCTGAGCCTGTCTGGCCAATTTGCTAGTAATTACTTCTGCTCCCGAATACACTGACCACAAGGATGTGAAACCTATTTTGTTTGATCAGGAAGTGAGAGACTGCCACAGACCCAAACCTTTGGAAAGTGCTTTCAGGCACGCACAGAACACCCACACGGAAGGTGACCCTGGAGCCCAGAAAAAGGGCAATTAGCTACATGGGCACAGAGAGGTGGAAGAAATAAATGCTGCCTATGCCCTGAAAGAGCACGTGGGAAGGAAAACAGTGACTCACTTGAGAGAGTATGCAGACACACTGCCTTATCCACTGGGTCACAACTCCCTAGGACACCCTCTCAGGCTCAGTCTCCCCAGGGGGCTCTCCATCTGCCAGAGGTTGGGCTCCTGGTGTCAGAGCTAGATGCATGTCTGTGTCCATGAATACAATGCTTTCTCTGTCTGTAGGGACAGAGAGGCCTTGAAGTCACATCCTGAGGGACATGCTCTGTACCTTCACATGCTCATCATCTCTCTGAGCCTCAGTTTCCCCATCCATCCTCTGAAGCTGGTGGACTGATGACTGACTGCTGACTCTCATTGCCATATTCTTAAAGGTAAACTCTCAGGGTTTGTCCCTGGTAAGCATCATTGAACATCATTTAATGGCAAGGAGAGCCCTGTGGGGAGGGAGGGGTGAGGCGAAAGGGAAAGGGATGGTCAAATAGGGCCTGAATTAATCCCACAGTTCCTTCTCTTTCTTCAGAAAAGAGACAAAGACCACCATTGTTTTTATACAACTAAGATATGAGAGCTGTCATTTTACCCTCCCAACACCCCAACAGGCAGTGGGGTAATTGCAATTTTGTGAACGAGGGCTATGAAGCAGGAGAGTTTAGTATTGTGTTCAGGATGCCCAGTTGAGGGGCAAATTTGGAGTCACTTGTCTCCATGGTGGTGCTGCCTTAGGAAGGGGAGAACAAGGAGACCTTGGTCCCAGCGTCCTGAGAGAATCTTCTGGATGTGGCATCATGATAGACTCAGTAGAGCACACGGGAGGCCAGCCTCCTCCCTTCCCCAGAGGGTGACACCTACCGTGGAGAGAGAACACCATCTGAGGGGATCAGGAGGACGTTTGTAGGTAACTGTCACATGTGTCCCTTGCAGAGGGGCAAGTGTGTGACAGGAAACATGGATAGGGATCAGGTTCACTGACATCTTGGGGATTGCCAGTTAGGCTCTGTAGGTGAGGAGCATAGAAGTAGGTAGTTTCTGTCAGGACATCTTGAAGGGCACTAGCGGAGTTCTGCAGATCTCTTACCCTCCCACACACCTCTTAAAATCAGCTTATCAGGCCTCATTGAAACCTCTTGTGAGGCTTTTGTTGGGATTGTACGATATTGTGAGAACCATTTGACACTCTAGAATATTGAGACACTTGACAGGTCTAGAATACTGAGATTTTTTTGGCATATAAACAAATGTCTCTCCACTTAAGACTTTTATAATCAGTTTCAGCAAATCATACATTTTCATGTTTAAAGTCTTACATTTAAAAACTTTATTTCTAGGTTTCTTATATGCATGCCATTGTAAATAAAATATTTCAATTGCATTTAATTAATTACAGTGAGTACAAAATATTGTTGGCTATAATACACAGTCCTCATATTAACTAACAATATTAAATGCTATTATTTTCTTATAATTTGCCTATAGAATCTTTGTGGTTTCTATGTAAATAATCATAACATCTGCAATAATGGTAGTTTTCTTCCTTCCAGTTCCTGGACCTTTGATGTGTCTTCTTGTTAGTACTGGCATATTCTACACAGTATGAATGGAAGTGTTAATGGTGGACATCTTTGTATTATTCTTCTTTATAAAGGGAATGCTTCTGACATTTCATATTTAAGTAGGAGTTTTTTATACTTTTATGGAAGATATTATTTATCATTCTAAGATGTTTTTACTGATTTCTAGTTTGTTAAGAGTTTTTACCATGGATTTGTATAAAACTTCTCAAATGATTTTTCTGTTTTCATTGAGCTAACTGTATTGTCCTTTCCATTAATAATTAAAGTGGTGAATTATTTTTTCTGATGTTTAACAAATATTGAATTCTGTAATAATTTCAACTTAGTCATGAATATTATCTTTTTTTAATATAGTGCAGTGTTTGGTTTAAACATTTTGCATCTATGTTCCCTAGAAATTGGTCTGATTTTCTTTCCCTTTATCTCAGAGTTAGGCACCAGCTTTTTTTTTTTAATGTTCATTTATTTATTTTGAGAGAGAGAGAGAGAGCACAAGCAGAGGAGGGACAGAGAGAAGAAGAGACAGAATCACAAACAGGCTCTGTGCTGATGGTGTAGATGTGGGGCTCAAACTCACAAACGATGAGATCAAGACCTGAGCTGAGATCATGAGTCAGATGCTTAACCGACTGAGCCACCCAGCCACCCCAAGTACCAGATTAATGAAAGATCTCATTCTCTATGAAGGACTGTGTACAAGAAGGATTGCTATTCCCAGGGAATCATCTGTGTGTCCAGTGCATTGGGGGGTTGTGGAGTTTGTATATACCAATGTCCCAGATTCATATCCTGGCTCTATCTCTTGTGTGGTGCTGGGCAAGTCACATAACATCCCCATGACTCAGTGTACTCGCCTGCAGACTGGAATAGCATGCCACCTGCAAAGTAGAGTCATTGTGACAGTTAAATGAATTGATATGTATAAGCCACTGGGAATAATGCTAACAAATGGCAAATATACATAAGGAAGAGTGACTGGGGGTCCTAAAATAACTTACCCATGAAACTAAGTAGAGAAATTCACTTGTGGGAAAACTTTAACTTGCTTAGTTCATTTAAGAACAAAATCAATAGAATTTAGTAGTGTTCTTTTTCTTATCCATTCAATTCTTGTCATTTGTATTTCTCTAAGAATGTATCAACTTTACTAAATTTTCCAACTCATGAAAGTGTTAATTCTTTGCTACACCTGTAATTATATATTACTTTCCATTCTCAATGTTGTTTATGTCATTCCTGTTTTCCTCCATCAATTTTGTCTCAGGCTTTTCAATTTTATTGGTGTTTTGAATATGTTGATTTTCTGTTTCATTTGTTACTACTTTATCCTTATTTCTTGTTCCCTGTATTTTCTTTGGGCTTAGTTTGTGGTTCCTTTTCTAGCATCTTAATTCTATGGTTGGCTTTTTTAAATTCTCTTTTCTAATATATATGTATAAAACATGCATTGCCTAGTAGGTACTTCCTCAGCTACCTTCCCTTGGTCTTATGATCAGGATTTTATTTATTTCTTTGTCATAGATTTGCAGCAGTTTTTAGAGTTTCTGTTTTTAATTATTTGTTGTCTCATGAGTTACTTATATAATCAAAAATATAAAATATTTCTCGTAGTGTTGAGGGACTGTTGATCATGATGGTATTATGGATTTACAACAGAATCCCATCGTGTTCACAAATTTAAGTCTGTACAAGACAGAACCACTCAAGTGAGCTCATGGTGATGGAAAACTTATTCCAAATGTCACAGGAAGCTAGGGCACCAGTCTTGGTGGTTCTCCAGAAGAAGTCCTCCTTATCTCCGAGGTCACAGTTGTGGTTCCAGCCCCTCAGCCTTCTAGGACTCCCTCCATCACTACCACATTGCATTCCACTGACTTCCTCCTCCACCTCTTCTTCCCTTCTCATCTGTCCTTGACCAGCTCCCTGAAAGTAGGGCTCTGGTTGGCTCCATGTGCTACCAACCTGCACTGTGATTGGACCAAGTCTTTGTAACACCTTCTCATTGGCTGCTGGTCTTGCTTTGCCTGGGCTAAGCTATATTCTTGTCCTATCTGGCTTGCCGAAGATGACAGGGACCTAAGTTGCAAAGCATGAATTCTGTTTCCAATCCTTTGGTCTGCCTATGACAGACTTCCAGGGGCACTGGCTGTGACAGTTAGTCAATCTTGGGGGAAGGTGGGCCAGTCGTGATCTCCTTGGGGTTTCTCATCTTGGACAATACAGACCTCTAGGGTAATTGAACACAGCAAAATCCTGTTGTCAACTCCCTGAATTCTATCCCAAGAAACAAAATCATCAGACCATGAAGCATATGCAGTACCAGGAGGGAGACTTCATCCCTGCCTGCAAAGAGTGACTTTTGTATAAGAAAAGCGATAATACTAATATTCAAATTGCACACACACGTCATTTTATTATGCTTCACAGATACTGATTTTTTTTTTTTTGCAAATTGAAGGTTTGTGCCAACTCTGCATTGAGAGACTCAATTTGTGCTATGTTTCTAATAGTATTTATTCACTTTGTGTCTCTGTGTTGCATTTTGCTAATTCTCAAAATATTTCATTATAAATAATTATGTATTATGGTGATCTGTGATCAGTGATTACAACTCACTAAAAGCTCAAATGATGCTTAGCATTTTTAAGCAATAAAGCACTTTTTAAATTAAGGTATATACATTGTTTTTTAGACAGTGTTATGTTTCACACTTAATAAACTTTATCGTGTGAACAGTTTTTATATGCGCCGAGAAACCAAAAACAAAAATTCATTTATTTGCTTTATTGTGGTATCTGCTTTATCGAAATGGGCTGGAACCGAACCTGCAATATCTGAGCTGTGCCTGTGCTATTCTCATGTCAGAGGAAAAAGTGGCTGAGGTACTTGAAGTTCATGGAATAAAAATCAGGGAGCAGGACTCTGGGATGTCTTAGTTCCTCTTCCAACTGCACCAAATTTTCAAAGTGGGAGGGGATAATGACAGCAGTCCACCTAAAGGACAGTATAGATTCTCTCCAGCCCCCCTCGTCTTTCTCCGATACTTCCCTGAGAGATGGCCACAAGCTTGTGATGGATACAAGCCTGCAGTCCCCACCTTCTTCTAGTCAGCAGGGGCTTCTTTCCTGTTATATTGATTGGTGCTTTCATAAGTGATACCTGCTGGGGCAACTCAATTTCTGCACCTGAAAATTGGCATCCCAGTGCCAGTTGCCATCAGAATCAAAAGGAAAAAAGGACACCATCTGCTTTGAAAAAGTTCCCACTGTGATATTGGCCTGACCTTTTAATCTTAAAATGTGGACCAACTTGCAAAAAACGTTAGAGAGAGAAACTAAATCTTTATTCCAGAGATTTGACTTCCCTTGCTGTGTCCAGTTTAGGGTGGTTCAACCTTAGACAAGATTTAATAAGTTGTTATTTCTGGTCTGAAATGACATCATCACAGGAGGCACCTCTGGCCTCTGTTTATGATGAAGAATATAAAGTTTCTCTGAGAGATCATTTGTCTTTCTGGGGGAATCTATATTTTGCAATGTTATTTCATCATGGCCAAATAATGTTGATATTAAGTTAAAAAGTTTCCTTCCTACACTACATTAGAAGCTGCATTACTGAGGAGATGGTTTTAATTCATGCGTTGTACTAATAGATTTGGGACAGTATCTTATAACCACTTAATGAATATTTTCTGAAGTAATTGTGATGTAATTGGAAAGGCAAATACCACATTCTAATTCAAGTTTGTTTTTTTCTGCCATGTGGCAAAATTTGTCAACATAGAATGACTATATGGGTGGCTAAACTGTGAAGTGCACAGTACAACTGACATCATTTCTGTTAACTTTGGGAAAAACCATCCTTGTCCTTAAGTTGAAAAGAGAAAAAAAAATGCTAATGGCATTGTTTTGTCAGGGCCAGGACCTTCTGGGGCCTAACAGAAATGAATTTGGCAATAATCAATATTTCAAATCAGAAGGAGACTGGGCTTGATTTAATCTCTGAGGAAGTACTTGATCATGGATGGCATATAACTGAGAAGACCTAATTCCATTAGCAAAGTGAATTCTGCCCTGAGAGGAACAGGAAGCAGAGATGCCATGCGCACAGAGGGATCTTCACTGTCTAATTAAGCCAAAGTGGAGCCAGAAAGCTGCTGACAGCACTCCTTGCTCTCACTAATTAATCAGGGTGTGGCAGTGAAGGAATACGGGACTCATGTCTTAATATTTTTATTGAATGAATAATATAATAATCAAGTGCATTTTAGGGAGCCTCTAAAAAATAACCATATTGAGGCAAAATATATATAGAATATAATGTATCTATTTTAAGGGCAGTGTTTGATAGATTTTAACAAATGTGTTTACTGTGTATTCATCTTCATCATCAAGGTATCTGACATTTCTGTCACCCCCAAAATTCCCTTATGCTCTTCTGTGATCAGTACCTCTCTAAGCCCAGACAGAGTCAACCGCTGATCTGTTCTCTGTCATGGCAGATTTTTCTTTCCTGGAATTCCATACAAATGAAATCATATAGTATGTACACTTTTCTGTACCATCCATGTTGGCACATGTATCAATAGTCATCCAGTTTTATTTACAAGTGGATAGTTTTTCTCCAGTTTTTGGCTATAATAAATAATGTTGCACTGAACACCAGTGTACAACTTTCTGTGTGGGCATATGCTTTCCTAACCTTATGGTAAATGTATGCTTAACATTATAAAAAATTTCCAAACTGCTTTCCTAAGTGTCTGACTCCCATTTCTTTAAAATTCTAGCCAATATTTGGTATTGGCTTTTACAAAAAAAAAAAAAAATCCATCCTCATGTGTGTGTGGTGGTGTCTTATTGTGGTTATAATTTGTGTTTTCCAGTAAATAATAAACATTTTTATGTACACATTGGTCATCCAGACTTTTTTTAATGGTTTCAGTTGAAATCAGAGTTTTATCAGAGCATTACTAAAACTCAAAGAATTAAGATCACATTAGCAAATGAATCAAATAGACCAGTGGTATCTTTATATATATATATTAGTCATCTAGACTATTATATAAAGTATATATTTAAATCTCTTATAGGTATCATTAATACACTCTATAACTTAAGCCTTGACTATAATCAATGCTTCTGCATCAACTCTGCTCACTGGCTAATTCTCAAAACAAAGTGGTCAAATCACCAAATCAAGGTTTATCCTGTTGATACAGGTCATGATCAGAACAGGGTTTTCATTGTATTATGCTGTGTCGTGGCTGGAGGATGTGAGCCATGCTATGGCAATTATTAATCAGCTTGGGACCATAGTAAAACTACTTGAAATTGTAAAATTTTGAACAAATGATATCATCTAACTGGCTTCCACCACAACTCATGAATGATTTGTACACAAATGTAGAATGTATTAGCAGAACTCTTGGTGATATAAGTTCTACCCTGCAAAAATAGTCATAACATCCTCACTGCAGTTTTCAGTATGTGTCGCCATGAGCCTGTCTCATAACCAGCAAAGTGGGTTGCTTGACCAACAGTGGTGAAGCTTCTCCTTTTTCTTTCCACTATCCATGCTTACCAGAGCTGTAACTGCTATAAGAACAGCCTGCCTGGCTCAGGACCCCAAAATTCATGCTCCTATGAAACCTCTGCTTCATCTTTAAGACAGTCTTCCCCTTGATAATGTGTGGTTGCTCAACCAGGGAGTACTCCATCTCCCTACTCTGGAAGCAAAAGCGGGAAGATCCCTTCACCCTCCAGTGCTTCCAACCTCCCTGTCAGCCCTAGTGTCTCCCACAAGGGCTGTCTGTAAGGAGTTCTTGGGCCAGTGCATTCATCTGGGAGACAATGTCAGCCTGCTGCTCACCTGTCACATCGTTTGTTACACACCACAGCCCATTCGTTAACGAGATCACCAGTGCTGAAATAGTGGCCTCTGGAAAGGCCTTGGGCTTGCTGGGAATTTAAGTTGTCCCGACATTCCCAGGATGAACTTCCTGCCTTCCACAAAAAGCTGACTCTCTGTGCCCAAGTTTATATTTTTACCAAACATGTGATCTGTAGGCACTACATTTATATGTCACCATGAAAAATAAAGAGCCACTCTTGGAATCCCATAGTGTTTCTTTGCAATATTATACTATTTCCCCCATCAATTCTAGTCCAGCCAGAGAGGAACAGCTCACAGCTTGTTACCATCTACCAGCATCACAACACCATCATTCTCTCAAAGGAAGCCATCCTAACTTCACACACAAGAAATGCAAACACCCTACACCCAGGAGGACTTCTTAAACCAACGTAATCAAAACCCAGTGATTTTGGAGTGTGAGCCACTGGGTTTCCTGGTGCTTCCAAAACCCAGAATGCTTTAGTGTCCTACATATTAAGACAGATTTGCTATCCACTTATCATTCTGCTTTTGCAGACTGAATGAGCTCATAAAGAGAAGCTGGAGCACACAAGTGGTCACCATAACAGACGCAGGCAATGGTCTGAGTCCCTAACTCCATGAGTTCTGTTCATGGATTCGTAGGGAAACACTCCCATTCACAGGAACTATGGGGTGTTGTCCTTGCTGCCTCTCTCCACCCCAGCACAGCATCACAGCCTTGCTTTGCTCTGGCCCTACTGATGGCACTGCACCTCCCCACATGTTCTTCCTTCTGGCAGCCCTTCCCCGTCACTGTGGGAAGACACATATTTCAAGACCAGGCCTGGAGTCAAATCAAGTGTCCTCTCATGGGCACCCATGGTGCATGGCCATGCTCATGTCCCAGGACAGACTAAGATGTCAGATCAGAGGAAGTTTCCCTCCTCTTTTTCCACCACTGTCTTCTGATTCTATCACCATCATGACAACTGTGGATGTTGTGAATCTCTCCAATTTGTCTCAGGCCTGAGCTGGTGCCACTCTAGATCAATACAAGTGTCACAATACAAGTGTATAGATCTAGTCTGTGCTGCAGCAAGTTGTCCAATTCAGGCCACAGTGAATCTCAGCTCCATTTATTGTGTGATGTTGTCTCCACTCCTGTCAAGATCCTTTCCCTCTGCCCCTGAACTTGAGTTCCCTTTTTCCTTGCTCTAACTGATGGAGTGTGGGGCAGGTTATGCTGTGCAGGCTCCAGAGCTTCAATTTGGTCACTGCTCCTACCTTCACCCTCCTGTAACCTTAGACTCACTGTGTTGTGGAGATGCCTGGGCCAGTCTCCTAGAGGATAAGAGACCACTTGGGAATACACCAAGGTGCCCAAGCCAACAGGCCATGCCATCTGCCCCAAGGCTCAGTGAAGCCATCTGTGATATCAGTGAGCCCCCAGGGACTAACAGAGGAACTCCCCAGTGGCCAGCCCTCAGATTGGAAGAAGCAAATAATTGTGAGTTACAGGCATCTAAATATTGAGGGGTTGTTGGTTATTTTCCAATACAGTTTTTAGGATGTCTGGCTTTCTTTCATCACTCTGGACTTCTGATCCACGTAGAAAGGGTGTAAACTGGGACTCAATCCCAAGGCTCTGGGAGCATTGCCATCTGGGCATTTGAGGTATTTCATGTCATCAGTCAGTGAAAGAGAGACTCAGGCTCAACTATCACTACCATCTTATCTCTGACATAATAAATAAAAAATCTCAGTTTCTCCACATGTTGAGAAGCAGGTCATTCATGATGGAGAACCTGGGATATTTGACAAAAAGCAGAAGAGGAATTCAACTCTTGCTTTATTTCTCTGTTATCCTTAATTGGGAAAATGCTTTTCAAAATTTGTATGCACAGAAATGCCTTAACAGAGAAGCATCCATCTGTCTTCCATCTACCCGTTTTCTATCCCTATACCATACTCTGGTTTTTATTTTGTTTTAAATTTTCCAGAGAAAGTCCTAACAAGACAAAAGAAAACAACACAAAAACTATTAAAATTATAGATTAAATTACTTTGAGAGAACCTGTTTATTCATTCATTTTAACAGATACTTTCTGACTAGAGTGGTACAGTCCACAGAAACAGTTCTGAATAAGATGTCCCTGTCCTCAAGAATCTGCCAGTCTCCTTGGGGAAAGAGATTATTAAAACAGTCCGAGAAGTGTTACCATAGAGGTTATTTGTATGATAAAAGGCACAACAGAATTGCACAGGAAAGTCAAGAGTACAGCCTTCAGGGAAGTCAGACAAGGAAGTCATGAATAAATTCAGTCATTCATTTCTAAGAGCAATTTTGGGACAAAGTCTTGGTAAAAAGATTATCATAAGAAGGAACAAAGAAGTAGGGGAGGGAGAAAATAAGATTGGAGGAACAAAGAGTTTTAGCTCTTATTTCATAACCTAAGAGTTCACCGTTGAAGTGAGATATGGAGGGTCATGGGGTTGGAGGAGCAGCAGATAAAAACATACTTCTTTTGCACTGATAACAAGTTGAAAACATTTTCTAAAGACAGTTAAAACCACTGAAAGACCTGCCAAGTATTCCGCTCCAATATGCATTTAGAAGGCTTATTTTGAATGCAGGGTGCATGAGATAGGATGCTGCAGAGACTTGCTGAAATTCAGGAGAACTGACAAAGGCCTGGCAGTGGGGATGATCAAAAGAGGTCAGATTTGAGCCACGTTCTGGAGTCAAATAGATGAGGACTTGGTGACTGGAAGTAGGAGTGAAAAAAGTCACATTTGGTGGCCTGGCTTGGCCCCAATAAAAACACCCTCAGCCTGCCTGCAACGTCTGTCCAGAGACCAAGAGCCCCGTGCCAGCTATGTGTTCACCTGCAGCAGTAATGTCCACGGCTTCTGAAGCTTTTCCCTTCCTTTATTGGTGTCTTCATTTTAGTATTTCTGCCCACACAGGCCCCTCAGCACAGAGGGGGACACCCACCCAGGCAAGCCCTACAAAGACAGGCTGCAAGACACTCTGAGCTGGTGGTGGTTTTATATCTACAGATGGCTCTCCTATTTTTGTTAATTCTGACTCTTCCCAGTGTAGGAATTGTCACAACATGAACTAAATATAATGAGATTCATGAATTAGCAGGATTTGCTAAGGCTTGACTGGGATTGACTCTAAATTGATTAGGACCTGGAACTAGAAGCTGAATGAGTGGGAGAATGGGAGCTTCTTGTTCTTTTGTTTGCTTCTGAGATTTCATTATTACTCTTTGTCTTTAACTTCCCAGCTTGGCTTGCTCCACATCTTGTAATCACCACAAAGACAGAAGGCTCTGAATAGCTGTAGAGCATACAGGTTTAAGGACAAAGGAGGAAGCATTTCGGTTTGTTCATTTGTTTGTCTCAGCTGTAGATAAACCAATTTCTAAATTTTAACTTGCAATGACAAAACACATTCACAAGTCTAAAACACTTTATTATTTGAAATTCCTATATCTTTGCATCTTTGTTATCTTAGGAAACTTAAGTCTCTACCCCTGTTTTCCCTTTGAAAAAAATTTGTATGCATGCGATTTTTGGGTAATAGAAGGACACTTAGCAATGAAATGTAACCTAATGTATTTTCCAGGCCTTTCAGAGGGTCTCTGTGGAATTAATTACAATGAGACTGGACCAGCAGAACTTCTTTCTTTCCCAAACCTTTTGTTTCTCTTTAATCTTTTTTTTTTAATCTTTCTTTGCTTTCTAAAAACCAGCCCAATACCTACTATTCTGATGGACCCAAGAAAGATTTAAATTTATGGGCCTTAGTAATTCCCCCTTTGCCAAGTCTCCTCCACCAAATCAAATATGATGTAGAATTAAGTAACATTCCTAGACCAAGATCAAAGTGTCAGGGGACCCCCAAATCTCGAGTATCCATTACAACAGATCCACCCCAGAGAAGGGCATACAGAGGGTGAGTCCTGATTATTCTTGGAGTTTCCACCTCCCAATGTGGTCAGAATTCTAGGATGATGATTTTGCCTGAATGTACCCTACTTGGTGCTGACCAACTTCCCCTACTGGTTTTTTTGGGACTTGTCTTCCTCTTGAATGACTACAGCCCTCAGAGAAATCAAGTCCATTATAATGGGGCTTTGCTACCAGTTCTCTTCCTTACACAAAACACTTTACATCATGGCAGCGTGGGCACTGCACACCTGAGGACTCCATAATGCTGTTCCCTGGAGTTATACAGTGTGAAACAAGGACAGTCATGTACAAAAACCCTGCCATCTTTTCCAATTCATTTTCCAAATCAGACCCTGGGCAGTGCCCCCCACCACACACACACAATTTCACAGAATGAACCTCTCCTTGTCTGATACTTGAGTATTTGACTCTGATCTCGTTTTCTGCTTAAGTCTTTTGATCCAAATAGCATCTGGACATTAAAACCATTCCACTCCCTTAGTCATTGTGCCTGAGGACTCAGCTACATATATTGACTCAACCCCCCAAAAGCTAAGACAGGACTCCCAAGATTAGCACACATGTGAGGCCCAGCTCTGAAACCAAAAGACTACTCATTTATTCAACAATTGCCACCGAGCACCCCTCCATGCTAGTTTCCAGTTTCCCACCTACAAACCAGCATTGGGAGTTAATAAGCTGTCACTTACATAATTCTTCTGATTGATTGCTTCCACTTCTTCTTTGACCTTTCGAAGTCTTAACTCATACCAAGTAGATTAGCAACTACACAAAATTTTGCCTACAAAATCAATTCGTTAATTTTGCCTAATTAACAAAGCTGTGACTTAAAAGGTCAGTGTGGCATACAATGGAAAACTACTCAGCAATAAAAAGGAATGAACACTTGATATTTGCAACAATTTGAGTGAACCCCAAGGAAATTATGTAGAGTGAAAAAAAACTAATATCAAAAGAATATGTACTGAATGATTCCATTTATGTAACATCTATGAAATAACATAATTACAGAGATGGATTGGTGGTTCCACAGTTAGGATAGGGAAGGGATGGGGAGGGTAGGTGTGGCTATAAGGAGGTAGCAAAAGAGAGCCTATGGTAATAATAGAGTTGAGAGTCTTGATTGTGGTGGTATTTACACACATAATAAATTTGCATAGAGCTATACCCCACCCCACCATACACGCACATGAGTGTATGGAATCCATTGATATCTGAATACATTCTATGAATTGTGCAAACATCATTTTCCTGGAGGCACCTCTGTGTGCCTCCATATTCTTATGGGGATGATAATAATGGCATCAACCTCATAGAGTTTTTTGAGGGATTAAATGATAAAATGGATATGAGGTAGTGAGCACTATGAATGACACATCATACTCATAGTAAATCTATCAATATTTCCACCTATCTGTCTGTCCATTCATCAACGCAGCTCACAACATGAGCTGACCAGTAGAGCAAGAAATTCAGAACAACACTGACCTGGTAACAATATATATAGTTTCATTTTTCTTTTCTCTTTCTGCCATAAAATTGTTGTCCTCTTCTCTGAATCCTCAGAGTTCACACTTACCTTCTATACCACATGTATAGTACCCACTTAGGAATAAATATAAAACCATTCAGTCATATTTCCCAGAATATCTAATTTGTCAGCCATGGCATTTGTGTTTTCATTTGATCTTAACACCCTCCATCTGTTGATCAAAATGTCCAAACTTTCATGCTAATCTGCATTTGAGTCCTTTGGGAAAGGCCTAGGATTCCCCAGAAAAGTGTGTTGATTATCAAGCAAGATACTGCCACAAATACTAATCAGAGAAGTTATTGGTGATGCTTATCTTAGAATTGTTCTCCTATGTCTTCATTTAATAAAAGGAGATCCCAAGAGTCAGTCAAAATCAGGGGTTTGGAAGGAATGAGAGTCAAGAACCAGAAGCTGCTAGCCAAACCATTGGTAATAATGGAAAGTTCATTTCAATGGGTGGAGCTAGATTAGGAACAGAAGAAGATGATGTGGGAATAGGAAGTGAAGTGTCACTTGCCAAGCAAAACAAGTTCTTTTAGTTCTCTTTTTATGGCTCAGGTATGAACTGGTGGCTTCCACTTTGACAGAATACTGTTATGGGAGGTACCAATCAGGTAGCCATGCCGCCTGCCTTTCCTTTCTTTATGCCCTGCCACTACCCCAAACCATTTGTACTCTGCAAATACCTTTACTCTTTTATCCATTATAATCTGTGAAATAGTATCAGAAATAGCTTTATATTTTATTTAATAACATTAATTTGACTTAGCCCTTGCTGAAGGCTTACAATGTGCTAGGTACATATCTCAGCATTTCACAAGCATTAGCTCATCAGCAAGATAGCCTCACTGTATAAATGGGTAACCAAGCCACAGTGGGTTTGAGTGACTTGCTCATGTCACCCAGATAGTCCAATCCATGCATTCTCTGACCTCTTGTGCAACTTCCAAATCCACTTTTTTACCCCGCTGTATAAGTTCAGAGATTATCTTTCTTTAAATAAATTGTGAAACTCTCCTCACTTTCCTCACTGTCTCTACTATACAAGTTGGTTTTCTTCCCAAACTTCTGGCTTCTACACATGTTTTAGGTCATCGCCTTTCTTAGCTTCATCATTCTTTGACCTTAAGTTCCTATACTCACACAAGCATTTTCAGTGGGCTTTAATTCACCTGACTGCTCATGTAACTGTTCCCATTTCATGGGTGGCTTGGCCATCAGTGTCAATAATGGTCTCTATGCAATACTGAATGGCTTCTCATTTTTAGGATAAATACCACTCTCATTAGCATAAAAAACAAAGTCAGTCACCACTGTTTCTCATCTATATTAACAGTCTTCTTTCTATTTACTCTGGTGACTCAGCCTCCACTCTAGCCATCCTTAATTATTCATCTTTCCTTTTATAGCCATGCACTTCTAAGGATATAACTTAGATGACTGGGTGGATGGATTTTAAAGAAAAAAAATAACTGATTGGAAAATGAAAGGAGAAGGAATTGATTGGGATGTGAAATTAACAGTTCTAAAGCATTGACTGTATCCCACTCATTCTATGAATAGTCTTACTGAATTCTCATGAAGTGCTTTAAGATGGGCATTATTGTCTCATTGTATAAATGAGGAACCAAGGTTTCCAGAGTACAGTAGCTTATTCAAGTAAATGCAATGCCAGAACTGGAATTCAAACTCAAGTGAGATGTATCAGAAATTTATGCTCCTTCAATTACACTATTTTGAATGATTTAGGTTGGGGGCATAATGACTTACAGATGCTTCAGTACCTTCTGGCCATATCTAGTATATAGACACATATTCAAATTCAGTGTTCAGAAGAAAAGGTCTCTGGAGATAAAGATTTGGGACTCATGGAATGTAGGTAATAGTTGAATCCATGCAAACAGACATATATGAAGCACATACTATATGCCAGATATTATTCTGAGCACTGAATGAAATGGAAAAACTGGTAAGAGGACCCAGCACAATGACTGAGTAAGGAGAAAAAAAAGTGAGAACACAGGCCTTTAAGCCATGGTGTGGAAGATGTCCAAGGCATGTTCCTGGCAGATGAGTGGAAGTGAAAACAGTGTTCCAAGTGGTGGTGAAGGGAGCAGGTATAGTCCGAGGGAGGAGAGAGACATGTAGTCCTGGAATGTAACGAGAAACTATGATTGTGTCTCCAGATGAAACTTGTGGACTCTGTTAGGGAATTTGGCCTTTAGAACAGTGGAGAGTTTCAGAGGGTTTCACATAGATGAATGTTGTGATTAGCTCTGCACTTTTCCAGGTGTACTCTGGGAAGACATGGGCTTCAGGAAGCATTTAGGGTCACTGCAGTTGTCCAGGGTACAGCGTGGCTACTGGGACAAAATTTCTCCGAGCCTGCCTCAAGTGTTGCATGGCTCTGAAGATTTGTACTTCCCATCTGCTCCAGATTGTGGACTTTGCATAGCAAGCGCAAAATTATTTCATCTTTTGTCAGAAAACCCTGTGTTTCTTTCTTTAGCAGAAGCATCACCGCTCAGGACATAAAATCAAACCCTGTCTCTGCTTTAAAATGTTTATGTGAACCAACTAAAGCACCTACATGCCCCTTGAGTTCCACAGCTATTGTTTACAGACACCATGGCTGAATGTCTCTGGTGGGTAGAGACTGAGGGAGCAGTCTATACTGCCTTTGTGGCTGGCATAGCCATCCCTCAATTAACATGCAATGGCTTCTTCAATCTGCTGTTCCCTCCCCCCATTAATCTAAGAACTTCCAACAAGGTTCATCTCAGCCAGTTGTGAGCAAGCCTCTCAACATCTTCATTAAAATCCTGGCAGAATCAGTTTTGTTTTAATTAACTTGTGCTCCTCAGGTCCTCGGTGGCCTACATTCAGTTTGAGGATCATCACTGTGACTGGCCAGGTCCCTTTCAGGATGTTGGCGCCTTTTAGATACAAGTTTTATCAGTCCTGACCCCACTTTTCACCAGAGACCATGTTTTTGACCTGAACTATGGATTTCTTTTATTTCTTTTCTCTCTTTTTTTTTTTTGATGTTTATTTATTTTTGAAAGAGAGAGAGAGAGAGAGAAAGAGCACAAGCGGGTGAGGTGCAGAGCAGGAAAGGGAGACACAGAATATGAAGCAGGCTCCAGACTCTGAGATGTCAGCACAGAGTCCAACGTGGGGCTCAAACTCATGGACCACGAGATCATGACCTGAGCCGAAGTTGGACACCCAACCAACTGAGCCATCCAGGTGCCCCTGGATTTCTTTTAAAAGAAACATGTTTTAAAAATTGATTTAGGGGCACCTGGGTGGTTCAGTTGGTGGAGCATCTGACTTCAGCTCAGGTCATGATCTCCCACGATCTCCCATGATCTCCATGATCTCCCATGATCACTCACAAGTGTGAGTTTGAGCCCCTTATTGGGCTCTGTGCTGACAGCTTGGAGCCTGGAGCCTGCTTCAGATTCTGTGTCTCCCTCTCCCTCTGCCTCTAACCCACTTGCATTCTGTCTCTTTCAAAAATAAATAAACACTAATTTTTTTAAATAAATAAATAAAAATAAGAGTTGATTTAAGAAAGCAGGGGATGGGAAGGAGAGAAAAGGGATTAAGCAGAAAGAAAGCCAATGGAAATGAGTATTGGAAAGACAGTTATCAAACTGACTTTTCAAAGCCCCATAACAGGCTGTGTTCTTATTGAAACTCCTGAGAAGTGTTCTTGGGTCATTTGTCTCCTCAACTAAAAACACAAAAGATCGCCTGATACACTCAGGGATTGCATTTTGGTCACATCTAAACTCAATGCATGAAAGTACAAAAATGAAGCCAAAAGCAAATTTATTATCAGTTATAAATTATGAAGAAAAATTTGAACAGTCAGTAATGGTTGTCAAGGCCTATCTTGAAGGCACACATATTTTCAGTAGGACGAATGGCAAGGGGAGGGCATTTCAGTCCAAACTGATAAACTTACTTCATCGTGGAATTTATGGGCTAAAAGGAAACTTGACAATCATGTTTCTATCCAGTTCTAGAATTTACTCTTTAATATCTTTATCAAGTATTTACATTATTGATACCCTCATGGTGCAATAGTTTTAAAATCAAAGATTAGATAAATGCCAGAATAATCATTAATAGAGGAAGCAGAATCAAGGCTGGTGTTCATTTGAGGATTCCTTCAGCCAAAGCAGGGATGGGGCAGTTTCTGTTACAGAGAGAGGACCAACTCTTTCCTGTGGGGAGATTCATCTCACTGAATGTTTCAAGGCCTTGTTCCCTGTGCATCTTCTGGGGGGGGGGGAGCAGTGGGTGATTCAGTAGTATATATGCCGTCAGCTACATATGCACTTAAATGCTGGAATAGACCCATGTCTGAGTTCTCCTTGGGAAAAAAAAAAAAAAAACAAACAAGGACAAAGCATGGAAGCACAGCTCAGTAAAAGAAATTTGGCAAGAGCAGAAGAGATAGTCTAATGACCAAACCTAAGTCAAATTAGGGATTAGAATATCTAGAGAAATAGATGAGCTGCATAGTTTTTAAAGTATTTTGCAAAAATGTCTTTTCAACCAGGTTTTATGTATGTACTACCAATCAGTGATTTGAAGTCAATCTCTCTGGGAAAGATGGGACTTGCTTCAAGAATAAGAACCTGATTCATATGCTTTAAGGAACAGGAGATAATGTGAGGAAGCTGAAATTCACTCATGAGAGAGGATCACCAGGATAAACTTCAGGAAGTTAGGATATCACAAAAAGAATATTTTCTCCAAAAGTTGTTTTTTACTTTATACAACTGCTGAACAGAACTAACAATTAAGACTCCATAGAGCATGGATGTGATTCTTATGACCTAAAATATTTTCAAAGTAGAAATTTTTATGTTCCAGACAACACAGAAAAATCTCAGTGGTGCTTCTATTAAGAGTCTAATTTTGAGAGATTTTTTTTTTCCTGTTAGAATGTATTCATGGCTGAACATGCACATCTCCATGCATTTTGGATATGGGCCAACTGGTTTTTGGAGAACAATTCTGCTTCTGGTTTGGGATCACTGGTTTTGGCATTCTATGCAACACATGTTAGACTGTAGGCTGTCCTACTTAATGATGATAAGACTATATTTCCAATATGTAAACATAAATTGCCCAACAATCTTTGGGAAGGATACCCAGATAGTTTTCCAGATCTTTAAGATATGTGTTATGAAAGAAAAGAGGAATCTCAGCCGTGCTTTCCCCATCTTGGGGTGTGATGGGACCCATCAGTCTGCTTTGTATCCATAATAGCAGACTTTCAGGGTATCTTGAACTTTTGAGTTAGATAGTTTGTAGAATCCTCAATAACTAGGGGCCTCTACTTGTTCAATTTAACCTGAGAACAGAATTAAATAACAAAGAAGAGTCAATTAAAGCTATCCAAATTGTTTTCTTTAGTTGTAACAGATTTTACAGTAAAATGTTAGGAAACCTGACACCCACCAAGCACAGCAGGACTATGCTGAGTCCCATGCCTGAGATGAACTGATTATGCAGAACCAGACTGGGAAAAATTAAGTGGAATGAATGCCACTTGAGTATTGAGGTAGAATAAACTCCATTTTTGAAAATAGAATGTTCAGCAATTTCATATTTTTGACATGTCCAATCAGGATAGGTGCTAAGATTATGATGAAGCAGGTAGAAAAATCCCTATACAGTAAACAAATATAATTTAAGATGATGTTGAGTGCTATTAAGGGTATAAAGGTTGTTATAACAGTGAAGGGGTCACCTCCTAATTTAGATTGGATCATTTAGCATAGGGAATTTTACTGGAGACCTGAGTAAAGGGAAGACTGTTATGTGATGACACTTGCAATAAAAGGGTCCCAGACACAAGGAATAAATGAGCCAAGGTCCAAAAGCAGCAATGAACTCTGTGTGTGTGACATCACAGGAAATAAGTGTGGCTGAAGCATAGTGAGTAGGTGGAGAAGGGTCAGGGGTGGTAAGGGGAGGCAACCAGAGCTGGAAAACTCAGAGACCAGAATGAAGGATTCAATTCATTTCTCCTCTAAGCACAGTTGGAGGCCTTCTGAGGGTATCAAATGAGAAATAGTTCCTTCTCACATTTTTGAAAGTGTGTTCTTGCTGCTGAGTGAAGAATGATATGCTGAGAGCAAATAGTGCCTTTGTTTGATTTGAGTTCTATTTTATTTTATTTTTTTAAGCAGTTACATAGGAGTTGGCATTGGGTCTCAGAATGAGAGGTACTTAAGCTTTTTTATAAAATTCAAGGTTACTTTATTAATATGAAGCTGCAAGGAGTACCCCAGGGGTCATTTAGTATAAGAACATACCTAAGTCATAGTATTCCTGACTTTCTTTTCAAATACTTCCTTCCTCTGGACAGCAGACCCTTTCTGGGGTTTTGTTGGATGCTGAGGGCTAACACATGTTCTCCAGAGGAGGGGTACTGGTAGAATAGATAAAGTGATCATGAAAACTATCAGAAAGGACAGAGTGGAAGAGGAGATGTCCTGCTGAGCTAAGTAATAGGAGAAATGCTTGATATTACACAATTTGGATAGGTCCTCACATGGCCAAAGAGTGGGTTTTTACTCCCATCACATTTCTAACATTGAAAACTCCAAACAAGAGCTTGGGGTCCTCACAAACAAGGGGGGTCCTCACACCACATGCCAAATGTCTTAAGTCATAAATCAAAATAGCAAATGGCTAAATAAGCGTATTCTAACCTCCAACCTCATCAGAGGCATCTTCAAAACAATGAATTAGAAAAATATATTTAAGTATATGTTTTTCATGACTAAATGTCAGCAATGTACCAAAAATTGGGGGAAATCTCCCATGAAGAATTCCAAATGATTTATGTAGTTAAGATATATATATATATATAGATATATATATACATATATATACATATATATATGTATATATGGATATACATACATATATATATCCATTCATTAAGGGTGGGCTGTGTATCCTGACTTTGTTTCAAGTCAGAAGAGGGGTGGGTAAATTTACTAGGGAGAAATTTGACAATCCTGACCTCAGCCAGGTGACCAGGTCCAACACTACCAGTCATAAATTATATTGATAGTGTGATGTGATGAGAAGGGCAGCTTTACCTCTAGGGTCTTCCTTCCCAAAACCTGTAACCCCAATCTAATCAGGAGAAGAATATCAGACAAATTCCATTAGATGGGCAACCTGCAAAATATTGTGCTAGTACTCCTCAAAACTGTCAAGGCTATCAAGAACAAGAGCAGTCTGAGACATACTTATAGTTCTGGTATAGCCTATAAGGAACTTACCAGTCATTTTTCTAACCTCACAATAAAAAAAAAGCTAAGCAAACAAAAATCAACAACTCTTCTTAGAGCTGTAAAACAATTGAGGTGCACATGGATGTTTATAGCAGCTTTATTTATAATCAACAACACTTGGAAACACAAGATGTGGATGAATATGTAAACTGTGTTCCATCCAGACAATGAGATGTTATTCAGCACTAAAAAGAAATGAGCTGTGATGTCATGAAAGGACATGGAAGAAACTTAAGTGCATGTTACTAAATGAAAGAACCAATATGAAAAGGTTACAACAGTGTACGATTACAACTATGTGACATTCTGGAAAAGGTAAGACTACAGAGACAACAGAAAGTTTGAAAGTTTCCAAGTGTTGAGAGATCCAACATGGCAGAGAAGTAAGGGGAACTGAAGTTCCCTCGTCCCTCAAACACAGCAGTGTTGAGGCCAAAGGACTTTGAATTTCAAGAGTCTGGGCTACAGAGTGACAGAGACATCTCCAAGGACCCACAGGAACAACCGAGTGAGCCATAGGTGCATGATTGTGAACCAGGAGAGATAAAATGGGTGGCATAAGCATGGAGGGGAGGGATCCCTTTCTGCAGAGAGGCAAAGGGAAGAGAAAGAGAGGCTGTGAAAGCATAGGACAGTATCTGGACAAGAGAAAAACCATGGATCGGGGATAAAGAAATATCCAATCTCTAACTGTGGGGCTTTCTCTAGACAGGGGCTGGCTACCCTGTTTGCCCACCTGAGGAGGAGAGGATCCAGCCCCAGGCTCAGTAACTAGTTCAGAGGTGCAGTCCACAGTAGGAGAAAGCAATCCCCTCCCTGGAGTGCTGTGGGAAGAAGGTATATAACTGTTCAAAAGACAAAGATTACCTGTACCTGCCATCCAGAGGCCATAAATCGGTGGCATGAGGCAGCATATCCCCAAAACTGGGGTGCATGGAGGGGGACACTTTAAGACACTGGGGTTTAAATCCCAGCGGAATGCCAGCGAGGTGCAGGAGTCACAGAGTGGGACAAACCTCCTCATTCACTCCTGTGGCACTGTGAGGATTGTCTGAACAGAGTGGTTTGGGACACCCAGTCGATGGAGGAAACACTAAGGTGTCGCCATTTTTCTCCTTATCACCAACAAGGTGGGGATTCAGGGAATGGACAGCAGGCCCACAATGGAGGTGGAACCTGCCTACACCACACCATGTCCTTCTGTGCCTGGAAACTGCATATCCACTGGAGTGGGATTGACGCTGACAAACCAGACAGCGCCTCCTCCAGACCAGCCCTGCCACTCATTCCAAGGTACCCAACAATTTTGTATTTTCTGATTTAATTCTTGGATAATTCTTATTATATATATATATATATATATATACATATACATGTATATATATGTATATGTAATGTAATATATATATTATTATATTATATTATATATTATAATTATAATATATATTATATAATATATTATATTATATATAATTAATAATATATATAATTATACTATATTATATATTATGTATAATATATAATATATAATAATATATATTATTATATTATATATATTCTTCCTTTCTCCTTCTTATTTCTTCCCTCCTCTAGTCTGGTTACTCTATTTGTTGGTTTGTTTAACCAGACATATTTAATCTATTCTCTTTACACATGTTTTATATCTCCTTCTTTATTTTCTTCTCTCTTTCTCTGGATTAAGCCATATAGTTTCTCTGCCTGGTCAATTCTATTCCCTTTTCTTTTTCCCAGCCCCTGTCATTTCTCTCATTATATGGGATAAGGCCCCTTCAATCAACACTGAAACAAACCCATTCTTTTGTTGTAGCTGGTGGGTTTTTTTTTGGTTTTTGCTTGTTTGTTTTCTTGTTGTTGTTGTTGTTGTTGTTGTTGTTTGTTTCTTTTCTTTTCCAGGGCTACTTCAAAGAACAAATCAAAGCACACCTGATGGAGGGGCCAAAACATCACTATGAGTAGGGAGGTAAAGCAACCAATGTCACAAACACATAGAAGACATAACACACTCCAAAAAACACCTCCTGAATGGCCAGGACCTGGACAGTATGCGACCCCTCTTTAATATAGAAGAATTTTCAGGTGCATCACACATAACAAGCTTTCAAAACACATAAGGAAAACTAGCCAAAATGACAAAAGAGAAGAATTCTCCACAAAAGAAATTCCAGTTAAGAAATTGCTACAAAAATGATCAAAACAGATATAAACAATATAACTGAACAAGGATTTAGAATAATAGTCATAAGATTAATTACTTGGTATGAAAAAAGCACAGAAGACAGCAGAGAATCTATTGCTGCAGAGATCAAGGAACTGAAATATAGTCATGGTGAGTTAAAAATTGCTGTAAATGAGGTGCAAAATAAACCAGAGGTGGTGACAGTGAGGAATGAAGAGACAGAGGGAGGAATAAGTGGAATAGAATATAAAATTTTGGAAAAAGATGAAACTGAGAAAAAGAGAGATAAGAACATTTTAGACCATGAGGGGAGAATTAGAGAACTAAGTGATTCAATGGAAGGTAATAATATCCCTATCATAGGAGTTTCAGAAGAAGAAGAAGAAGAAGAAGAAGAAGAAGAAAGAGAACAGGGCAGGAGGTGTACTTGAACAAATCATAGCTGAGAACTTCCCTGATCTGGGGAAGGAAACAGGCATTGAAATCCAGGAAGCATAGAGAACTCCCTTCAGACATAACTTGAATCGATCTTCTGCAAGACATATTGTAGTGAAACTGGCAAAATACAAGGATAAAGAGAGAATTCTGAAAGCAGGTAGGGATAAACCTACAAGAGTAGACACATAAAGGCAGTAGCAGACCTATCTACTGAAACTTGGCAGGCCAGAAAGGAGTGGCAGGAAATTTTCAATGTGATGAAAAGGAAAAATATGCATCCAAGAATCCCTTATACAGCAAATTTGTCATCCAGAATAGAAGGAGAGACCAATGTTTTCCCAAACAAACAAAAACTGAAGGAATTCATCACCACTAAACCATTCCTACAAGAGATCCTAAGGGGGATTCTGTGAGTGAAATATTGCAAAGACCACAAAGGACCAGAGACATCACTACAAGCATGAAACCGATAGATAAAACAATGACTCTAAACCCATATCCTTCAATAATAACACTGAATGTAAAAAGACTAAATGCTCCCATCAAAAGACAAGGTATCAGAATGGATTAAAAAAGCAAGACCCATCTAACTTGCTGTCCACAAGAGACCCATTTTAAGCATGAGGACACGAGACCCATTTTAGACATGAAAGTGAGGAGATGGAGAGCCATCTATTATGCTACTGGAAGTCAAAAGAAAGCTAAAGTAGCCATGCATATATAACACAAACCAGATTTTAAACTAAATGCTGTAACATGAAATGAAGAAGGGCATTATATGATAATTACAGGGTCTATCCATCAAGAAGAGCTAACAATAAAAAATGAATATGCACCCAATTCAGGAACACCCAAACATATCTAAAACATTAATCACAAACATAAGCAATCTTACTGGTAAGAATGTGGTAATTGCAGGGGACTTTAATACTCCACTTACAACAATGGGCAGATCACCTAGGCAGAAAATCAATAAAGAAACTATGGCCCTGAATGATACACTGGACCAGATGGACTTGACAGATATATCCAGAGCTTTTCATCCTAAAGCAGCAGAATATACATTCTTTCTTGAGTGTGCATGGGACATTCTCCAAGATAGATCACACACTGGGTCACAAAACAACCCTCAATAAATATAAAAGAACTGAGATCATACCATGCACATTTTCTGATCACAATGCTATGAAACTTGAAATCAACCACAGGAAAAAGTTTGGAAAGACTCCAAAGGCATAGAGGTTAAAGAACATCTTACTAAAGAACAAACGAATGGGTGAACCAGGCAATTAAAGAAGAAATTTAAAAGTATACAAAAACAAATGAAAATAAAAACACAATAAACCAAACCCTTTGGGGTGCAGCAAAGGCAGTCCTAAGATGAAAATACATTGCAATCCAGGCCTATCTCAAGACACAAGAAAAACCCCAACTATAAAATCTAACAGCACACCTAAAGGAACTATAAGCAGAACAACAAAGAAACCCCAAGGCCAGCAGAAGAAGAGAGATAATAAAGATCAGAGCAGAAATAAACAATATAGAATCAAAACAAAAACAAAAACAAAAAAACACCCAGTACAACAGATGAATGAAACAGAGTTGGGTTTGTTTTGTTTTGTTTTGTTTTGGAAAAAAAATTGATAACTGCCTACCCAGACTTCTCAAAAAGAGAGAAGAGCCAAATAGACAAAATCATGAATGAAAATGGATCTGTCACCACAAATCCTTCAGAAATACAAGCAATTATCAGATTATACTTTGAAAAATTGTATGTCAACAAATGTGACAACCTGGAGGAAATGGACAAATTACTAGACACACACTACTGAAACTCAAACAGGAAGAAATAGAAAACTTGAACAGATCCATAACTACTGATGCTATTGAATCAGTTATCAAAATCCCCAACAAATAAGAGTCCTGGGCCAGATGGCTTCCCTACGGAATTCTACCAGGCATTGAAAGCAGAGTTAATATCTATCCGTCTCAAGATTTTCCAAAAATGGAAGGAGAGGTTCCAGACTCATTCTATGAAGCCAGCATTACCTTGATTCCCAAACCAGAGAGAGACCCCACAAAAAAGGAGAAAATCAGGCCAATGTCCCTGATGAACATGCATGCAAAAATTCTCAATAAGATACTAGCAAGTCGAATTCAACAAAATATAAAAAGAATTATTCACCATGATCAAGGGGGATTCATTTCTGGGCTGCATGTCTAGTTCAATATTCACAAATCAAACAATGTGATAAATCACATTAATAAAAGAAAGGATAAGAACCATATGATCTTGTCAATAGATGCAGAAAAAGCATTTAACAAAATACAGTATCCTTTCTTAATAAAAGCCCTCAAGAAAGTCAGGATAGAAGAAACATACTTAAACATCATAAAAGCCATATATGAAAAGCCCAGAGCTAATATCATCCTCAATGGAGAAAAACTGAGAGCTTTTCCCCAAGATCAGGAACACAAGAGGGATGTCCACTCTCACCACTGTTGTTTAACATAGTGTTGGAAGTCCTAGCCTCATCAATCAGACAACAAAATGAAATAAAAAGTCTGCAAGTGGGGAAAGAAGAAGTCAAGCTTTCACTTTTTGCAGATGACATGACACTCTACATGGAAAACCCAAAAGACTCCACTAAAATACTGCTAGAACTGATACATGAATTCAGCAAAGCTGCAGGGTACAAAATCCATGTACAGAAATTGGTTGCATTTGCATACAACAATAATGAAGCAACAGACAGAGCATTAAAGAAACTGATCTCATTCACAACTGCACCAAGAACCATAAAATACCTAGTAATAAACCTAACCAAAGATGTAAAATACCTGTATGCTGAAAACTATAGAAAGCTTATGAAGGCAACACAAAGAAATGGAAAAACATTTCATGCTCAGAGATTGGAAGAATAAATATTGTTAACATGTCAATACTACCCAAAGCAATCTGCACATTCAAGGCAATTCCAATCAAACTTTCCCTGGCATTCTTCTCACAGTTAGAACAAACATTCCTAAAATTTGTATGGAACCACAAAAGACTCCAAATAGCCAAAGTAATATTGAAGAAGAAAACCAAAGCGGGAGGCATCACAATCCCAGACTTTAGCCTCTACTACAAAGTTGTAATCATCAAGACAGTATGGTAATGGCACAGAAACAGACACATATACCAGTGGACTAGAATACACAACCCAGAATTGGACCCACAAATGTATGGCCAACTAATCATTGACAAAGCAAGAAAGAGCATCCAATGGAAAATAGACAGTCTCTTTAGCAAATGGTGCTGGGAAAACTGTACAGCAACATGCAGAAGAATGAAACTAGACCACTAGACCACATTCTTACACCATACACACACACACACAAAAAACCTCAAAATGGATGAAAGACCTAAATGTGAGACAGGAAACCATCAAAACCATAGAGGAGAAAACAGGCAACAACTTCTTTGACCTCAGCCACAACAATTTCTTGCTTGAGACATCTCCAAAGGTGAGGTAATTAAAAGCAAAAATGAACTATTGGGACCTCATCAAGATAAAAAGTTTCTGCACTGCAAAGGAAACAATCAACAAAACTAAAAGTCAACTGATGGAATAGGAAAATATATTTGCAAATTACATATCAGATAAAGGGTTAGTATCCAAAATCTATAAGGAACTTACCAAACCCAACACCCAAAAAACTAATAATCCAGTGAAGAAATGAGCAGAAGACATGAATAGACACTTTTCCAGGGAGGACATCCAGATGGCCAACAGACACATGAAAGATGCTCAACATCACTCCTCATCAGGGAAATACAAATCAAAGCCACACTGAGATACTGCCTCACACTGGTCAGAGTGGCTAAAATGAATAAATCAGGAAACTACAGATGCTGGTGTGGATGTGGAGAAATGAGAACCCTCTTACATTGTTGGTGGGAATGCAAACTGGTGCAGCCGCTCTGGAAAACAGTGTGGAGTTTCCTCAAAAAAAGTAAAAATAGAACTATCCTACGAGTCAGCAATAGCACTACTAGGAATTTACCCAAGGGACACATGAGTGCTAATGCATAGGGGCACATGTACCCCAATGTTTATAGCAGAGCTTTCCATAGTAGCCAAACATGGAGAGAATCTAAATGTCCATCAAGTGATGAATGGATAAAGAAGATGCGGTTTATATATACAATGGGATACTGCTGGGCAATGAGAAATAATGAAATCATGCCATTTGCAGCAAAGTAAATGTAACTGGAAGGTATTATGCTTAGTGAAATAAGACAGCCAGAGAAGGACAGATATCATGTTTTCACTCATACGTGGATCTTGAGAAACTTACCAGAAGACCATAGGAGACAGGAGGGGGGAAATTGATACAGAGAGGAACGGAAGCAAATCATAAGAGACTCTTAAATACAGAGAACAAACTGAGGGTTGATGGGGGGGGCGGGTAGAGGGAAAAGGGGTGATGGGCATTGAGGAGGGCACTCATTAGGATGAGCACTGGGTGTTCTATGTAATCAATGAACCATGGCAATATACCCCCCAAAGCAAGAGCACACTGTACATACTCTACATTAGCCAATTTGACTAATAATAAATTATATTAAAAAGAAAGAAAGTTGCCAAGTGTTAGGGAGGAGGAAGAGATGAAAAGGTGAAGCAAAGAAGACTTTTAGGGCAGGGAAAACATGTATCTGCATGACACTGTAATAGTGGATACATATCATTACACATGTGTCAAAACCCATAGAGTGTACAACACCAAGAGTGAACCCTACTGTTATCTATGTATCTTGGGTGGTAATGATATGTCAATGTAGGTTCATTAATTGTAATAAAATCTGATCAGAAAATGTTTATAGTATGATCTCAGTTCTTTTATATTTATTGAGGGTTGTTTTGTGACCCAGTGTGTGATCTATCTTGGAGAATGTCCCATGCACATTCAAGAAAGAATGTATATTCTGCTGCTTTAGGATGAAAAGCTCTGAATATATCTGTCAAGTCCATCTAGTCCAGTGTATCATTCAGGGCCATAGTTTCTTTATTGATTTTCTGCCTAGGTGATCTGTCCATTGTTGTAAGTGGAGTAGAGATAAGAGATAACAAGGATAAAAGGAAGGAAAAATATATGTATATAATAAGAATTGTTCGAGAATCAAATCCGGCAATGTAATAGCAGTGTTCTGGAGCAGGGGCTGTCTAGTTCATCAGTGTCAATCATGCTCCAGTAGATATGCAGTTACCAGGAGTGGAGGGGGGTGGTTTGGGGTAGGCAGGTCCTACTTCCACTGTGGGTGTGCTGTTTGTTCCCTGAAGTGCCCCACCTATGGCCCATCAGATTGTCCTGGTGGGTTCCCAGAAGCAACTCTGCCACTTTCCCTCTTGGATTCTTGGGATTCAAAGTCCTTTGGCTTCAACAGAGCTTTGTTTGAGAGAGAAGGGAACTTTGGATCCCCCCACTTCTCTGCCATGTTGGCCCCTCCTTCCAACCCCTCACTTCTGATGAACTGCAGCTTTGACCACTCAGATCCTCTGGGGGAAGGTCTCAATGAGAAATGGCTGGGTGCTGGCCCACCCCCAGGAATGTTCACAAGACCACGCTGGTGCCAATGCCCAGAGACTGCATCTGGGTGCCAGCCCACCTCAGAAAAAGTTCATGCGATCTTGTAGCAGAAGCATTTCATGGATTATGGAAAATCACAACACACGTCTAGTACCAGGCTTCCCCCTTAACATCCTTGTTCCAACACCAGTGAATATGGTTGTTCTCTGGGGTCCACTGGGACCTTTGCCCCTTTGCCTGTGGGAGGGGAGGGTGCACAGCCTTAAGTAAATGTCCTCCCCACAGGGTAACCACCACTCCCTGTGTGGCCCAAGGACCCCTTGAACCTTGATCTCTGCTCTTGGGGATGTTCCCTTCCCACCAGAGCACCACCAACTATTGAGCTGCAGAGCCTAAGACTCGGCACTCCCCCTGTTTATAGAGTCTTGATAGAATTTAAACCCTTTTCTTTCTCCTTTCTTCCTTTTTTTTTTTTTTGTTCAGTCCCTGCAGCTGTTTCCACTTTTCAACTTTCTCTTCAGCTGCTTATGGGGGGTGTTTTTCCTATACTCTCCCCCTGTCTCTGCCCTCTCTCTACAAGCAAAAACAGCTCCTTGCCCTCTGCAGTTTCTTTCTCCCCCAGTTCATCTCTCTGCACTGTGTACATGCCAAGTTCTGTGGTTCAGTTTGTGCAAATTGCTGTCTTAATCCTCAGATCAGTTTTGTATGTGCAATATGGCTTAGTGTTGATCTGGCTACATTTCAGAGGCCAGAGATGAAAACAAAACAAAACAAAAAACTTCCATGCTCTTCTGCCATCTTAGCTCCCTCCAAGATTTGTCTTTTGAAAGGATCTTTGTGTGTGAAAGGGGGGGGGGGTGAATGGTTTTTCAAAGGTGAGAGAGAAACAGAATGATTCCTCCATGTAGTGTTATGTAGGATGATTATGTTCGATGGGGTGTGTGGTAGAGCGTTGCACTGTTTCCAGCTCTACTCATGGGTTCCTGTGGACGTGTATGACTTCTAGGAGCCTTGATCTTATCTGTTGATTCCAAAGGCACCTGCAGGCATTGGGAGCTGTAGTTACTGGCATAGAGAAAGGTCATTTAATGAGAGTTCTGGGAAGTTTGAACTCCTAACCATACAGTTACTAATGAAATTTCTTGGACTCTTTATAAATAATATGTCAACTTGTTCATTAGCTACTATGTTTCACAGATAAATAGAGTTGCCAAATGTATGTATATTGGCCATACCCCTTTTAATTTCAATGACTTATGGGCTCTATATGACCATGTACTCAAGCATCACTAGGACAAAGAAAATTCCCCTAAGGCAGCACAACTGTGTGTTTCAATGGATTATATTTGCACATAACAAATAATAGAAGGATATTTACTCTTAGCTCATTAATCACATATTGATTATACTGACTGATGGGTTGTTCTCAAAGAGTTTTTAGACAAAGAACAAAAAAGCTCAGTTGTGATTCTTTTTAACACTTCTTCTTTCTTTTTCTTTTTTTTTTTTTTTCAGAAAATACATTATTCAACTATGATCCTCACCTTTGGACCCAGAAGATAATCATTGTGTGGTGTGCCTGGGATGTGGCCAACAAGGCACCCTGGCCCCATGTTCTCCCTGCTGAAACCAGGATTCATACCACTAATATTTATTATATAAGATGAAGTCATTCTTTTCTAGCTTCTTATTTTAAAAGTAAATACTTGGCAGTGTGGTGTATTTATTGAACAATGCTAATGTAGAACATTCTTTAGGCCAAAAACCATTCTAATAATTTTATAAACATTAAGTTATTTGATGCTTCTAATAGCTCTCTGAGATCTAAATATGTGAAATAACTCACCCATAAGCACATACCTAGAGACACTGGCTCCCAATTCTGTGCCCTTCAGTATCGTGATCTATGTCATCCATACTCTGATAGATGGTTCTGATAGTTGGCTTTCTATCCATCAGAAAACTACTGAATGAGGGACCATAAAAGGGAAAGAAGACCAAAATTTATGCCAAAGGCAAATGTGCCTCCCTTGTCAGTTTGTCATGTAGAATTAATGAAGTGACATACATGGATCACTGTTAAAGACAGGATCAGAAGCCAGCGGTTCAAAACTTGACTTTACTTTTTCACTAACTGTGTAAACAGTGGGCGATACTTTCTCTTCTGTAAAATTACATGAAATTCTTTCTAAAGTCCCTTTTCCAATCCTAAATCTTTGAATCTAATGATTAATATAATCTTTGTTTCCCAAGAATTCTTCCCATTTATCTTTATTCTCTTCTTTGTGCTGTTCTATTAAAAAAATGAATTGCAGGGACATTACAGGAATATTAATCTCTGTTTGATAATTCAGAAGGCACTTTGGAGTTTCACAGTCCTCAGGGTTATCATTTAAACATCAATTACCCTTGCTTGGTTGCTAAGCAGAAGACTTCATTAATAGAAATTTCTGTTTAATAGATGCCAAACAGCAGCAAGGTTTCTATAATTGGATGGGCCACAGTTAGCAACTTTTGAAACTCTGTGTGCCTTATGTAGATTAATCTGTTCCCTTGTGGGCAGGGAATGGGAAGGGCAGTGGAAGTACTAGATGGAAGGCAGGGAGGATTAAGTAACTGGTTTTATGGCTATGTACAGCACTGCTGCCTCATGAAAAGCTCAGGTCATTTTTATGACAATGTAAGAAATGTCTTGGGGACTCTCACCACTGTGTGTCAGAAATCAATTATCCGAGGAACACACACCACTGTGTAGTTTTCCCCTGGGTAAGCCCGATAATTTGGTGTGTGTAGGTAAGAATTTGGTATGTGCAAACCTTTGGTAGTTGAGGGAGGTAAGGGTAGAAGTAAGAGGATGATGAACAGATATTGTATGTTTAACTTACAAATCAAGTTACTGTACTTCTTGGCTAAGAAAAAGTCTTTGCATAATAGGTACTTTGGGCCACACCTTGAAAATATCAGGAACCCTGGGCATTTCCAACGTAGCCAAGGCCAGAAGAAAGGACAACAGGTGCTGAGCACGACAGTACAAGGGTCCTGGCCAGAGCTCTGAGCACCAGGCAACCAATGCCCTGAAGCCAATGCATAAGAAACCAGACACAGAATACTTGGATGCCACAGCCCCATGAGAAGGGACAGTGTAGAAATCAGGCAGGCAACCCTGGGGCAGACACATATTAGGAAGGACTTGTAGGAGACCTGATATTCCTTTCCTGCTTTGTAGATATCTCTTAAGTTACCAAAAGCCAGAATATTTCTGGACCTTAAATCTCTGGGGAAAATGTCATGTACTGCAACCCCTTCTTTCAAGGCAAAGAGGCATCAGGCAGGAGATATTCATTTATCTGAAAGCCTGTCTGAAGGCTCCATTTAGGCAGCCCATCACCTGTCTAAATATGACTTGATGAGGCTGCATGAAGAACATTTATTTTCCAAGAAGGCTCAGAGAGCTTTAATCTTCTTCAAACCTGGAAAAAGGCCCTGCTGATGTTCATTGTTTTTGTTTTATGTGACTTATTAATCAAGTCTTCTTCCCTGTTATGTGGGCATTTCACAGATAATGATAAAATGTTCTCCACAGCAAGGAATCACAGTAAGAAGGCATCAATATTTCTGCAAACCCTTCTTCTTAGTTGAGTTAAGTCACTTATCCTTGCAGGTCCCTCTGTGCACATCATTACCTGCTATTTAATCAATAATAGTGATAAATCGACTTCACACATATACCTAGAGCCACACCCAGCACTGCAGGTGGGAAGTTGACACAGAAATAGACTTTATGGTTACCAAGTAAGTGCTATACTGGGTAGGCAGAATCTACTATGGATAAGCACAGCATCATGCTCCAAGGAGTGTATTGTTCAATGAGGGAGAAACAGATAAGAAAACAAATCACAATTTAGTATCCTCCAAGCTAAGAGAGGGGACCCAGAGAAACAGACATAACCAACAATCATGAAAAAAAATCAGAGAAAAATTAAAACAAACAGTATTCTGCTCCATATCTAAGTAGCATTTGGAATTAACAGAGTTCAATTCAGCTTTGAGGTGGAGAGGTTTGAATGCTGTGGTGGACACCATCGGCCCCACCAGATGCTCATCAGTTAAAGCTGCTGCTAGGGGTGCTAGCTACAGATGGACTCGAGGTCAGCCCCTCCAGGGAGGGCCTGGACTGCTCAGGGCCTATATTCAATGACAGCGTTAATGCAGCAGTATAAGTTCTGACAGCTCAGGTAGGCACAACTCAGCACAACTCTGAGGGGCCTTTCTGGCTCCAGAGCTCCCTATGGGGCCAACCTACATACTGCATAGCTGGACTCCTCCCTCTGCTTGCTCTGTCTCTCTTCCCCCTTTCTTCAGAAGCCAGTCCTAATGGTGCTCCTTAATGAACAGTCTGTGCACTAAGCTCCATCTCAAACTCTGCTCACTTACTTACAAACCTTACTTACAATCTGCAGCAAAGGCAGCCAAGGGTGAGAGCACTGGTCCAAGGGGATGTGGGATATCAGGGGAGGGTAGAACTTGATCTTCCAAGTCAAATCCATTCTTAGCGCAACTTAGGTAGACTTCATGGAGGTATATGACTTGTTACGACCCACACATCTTTCTTTTACTTCCAACATAACTGGTTCATTGTTTGCCAAAAGCTATTTTCAGATTTATTATTTCCTCCCAAGGACAATCCTCCATAAAAAGAACATTTATATATACCATTTCTCTCGATTTGGGTCCTGTGCTATTTTCTCCCTGGGGCATTGTGAAGGCCAGTTCAACTCCCAAAGCAGCAGCCATCACAGCCAAATTTGTTTTATCTAAAAATCTCATAAGGCAATTTTTTTTTCCCTCATGGTTCAGACCATTCATGAACTATGCAGTTATAGGTGCACTGGAGACCACCTGGAAGTAAATCTCATTTGATACAGTATCTCAAGTGGTATCATCTCCACTGAAGCCTGACTGGTCCACACAGTTTTGAGTATCACTATATATATATATATATATATATATATATATATATACCACTATATATATAAGGGGTAGAGAGGGAGACACAGAATCCAAAGCAGGTTGTAGGCTTTGAGCTCTCAGCACAGAGCTGGGTGCAGGGCTGGAATCCACAGATTGCAAGATCATGACCTGAGCCAAAGTTGGATGCTTAACTGACTGAGCCACCCAGGCAGCCCTGAGAACCACTCTTACCTGCAGATTTCAAACTTTTCTTGGAATTTTAATAGCCTGTTATTTGTTGGATTGAATCACACCTGCCATCAGTGTCAAAAGATTTCTGTGGACAAGTGTATTTTTTTAATTTTAGAGAAAATTAAAATTAACCTTGACTTGAAAATTTTATAATACCCTTTTAAGATGAATTAACATAGCCTCTGGTTTCCTTAACCTAGGATTGAAAATTATAGTTAAAGATACCTTTTTTATCAGAAAATGGGCTGCACCTGTTGGGTTGTAGCCTCCTCACCTCTCTCTCCTCTGCAAATGCCCCCTCTCTGACCATATTATGTCAGGTTCCTCTGAGCCTTCTTCTCAAATGGGCCCCAACCTTGGCCTTCCAACCTGCCATTGGCCTACTGAACCCAGTTTTTTCAAAGAATCTTGCTAATGCACTTTATGGATTGTCCCCTGTTCTTGATATCTAATCAAGTTCCTCTTAGTAATTTTATATCCACCAACCCTCTCTTTCTGCTCACTGGCTATAAATCCCAAGCTGTCCTTGTTGTATTTGGAGTTGAGTTCAATCTTTCTCTCCTATTGCAATATTATTAAATAAAGTTCCCCTTGCTATTTTTAACAAGTATCCGGTGAATGGTTTCTCTTTAACACCTTTTTTCTTAAGCCAATAGCTCTTAAGCACTGGGAGATGCAAGCCACATACAGATGCATGAGATTTTCCTTAAAGGTATGATGGGTTGTAAGTGCATATCCACATGCCTTTGTGGCATGTGTCTTTGTGGTGGTTCAGGATGTCCATAAAGTTGTCTTCAGCAGTATCCTTTCCATGACTGCAGTGGTTTCACTGATACGTTCAAGGATTAAAGAAATGTAAAATCAAGCAAATGCAAAGCCAATCCTCCGGGGGATTCTGGTGCTCATCAAAGTTTGAGAACACTAGAGATGTAGTCAAGGGTGTGGGCCCTGACTCCATCTCCAATATTTGAATTCTGATATGCCACTTCCTAATTATGACACTTTACACACTTTCCTAACATCTCTGTCCTTCAATTTTCTTACCTAAAATATAAGGACATTAATAGCCTTTGTCTTTAGATAAATAAATGGAACAATGCATTTTGGGCATTTATTACTGTGTCTGACCCATAAATGCTACAACCAGAAGGTAGAAAGCTTTAACAAAAACCAAAAACATAGACACATAGATATACACACAGCAGGCTGGGCCAAAGTTGGAAAAGCATTTTGTGAGGTTAATGTAGACAGAGAGAAAAGAGAGAAATAAAATTTAAGAAAAGCATAATGGAAAGTCCAGATGTTAAGAGATATAAGTCATATAGTCCAAAAAGGAGAGAAGGTAGGAAGTTCCTTCTCGTTGATCTGGAAGTGAGCAAATAATTTCAGAGAAGAAAGATTTTAATAGCATTATCTTTCTCCTAACTTCTGATCTAAGGGGTCCCTTTAATGATAAAGGGACAGTCATTGGAGTCTTGTCATAAGTGCTACTTCATAGGTACCTACAATGTATTGATGTCAGACATCATCCTCCTTGGGAAGACTGAAAAGTGATAAAGGTAATCTTGATTTGGACCCTCAACTACATCAATCACTTCATTAAAGTTCAAGTCTGCCCAGCTGCACCTTACACACCATCAGGGAGCCACCAATAGCACTGGGCATGATTTACCCAGCGAGTTTATTTTGTATGTGTATTTCTAGCAGACTGCAGAAAGACAAGACCTTCATTTGTCTCAAACACCAAGACTGCAATGGAAGAAAAGTTAAAGCTTTCTTTTAAGTCAGGTGTCTGTTGGTAGCTTTCAAAAACACTTCTGCACATATTTGCATCTCACCGCATCCCTGTGAAGAATATAGACATGGGTTTATTCCTATTTTGTTCATAGTCATTACTATGACCCAATTTATAGATGAAGAACCAGCTCTGGAAAGGTTAAGCAACATGACCAAATTTAAAGTATTGGAGAGAAGCCAGGGTCAAAGCCCAGATCATTTCACTGCAAGCCTTTGCACTCTTCTGCACTCTACTTGCTCTGAAATCCCAGCAATCTAGCCTCAGCCAAGGGGCTGAGTTCTAGATTCAAGTGGTAGTGAACAAAAACAGTCTCAATCAAAAGCCAAATTCTCAGACAAGTCATTATATATTCAGGAACTGATGGGGCCAAGGAATTAATTCCAGTGGGGAAAAATGGAAGTAGGTTTAGTGAAAACTAATAAAGTAAAATGACAGTTAACCAGAGAGAGATGAATTAGAGGAATATCATCTGTTCCTCTGAAGTTGGAATGAATTCAATGGCCATTGACCATTTTATGTCTGGCCACCATAATGTGTGAATGTGAGGCTGGAAATGTAAAAATGCTTAAATCATTCCATTAAGATCTTTCCTTTGCACCCTTAATTAGATGGTCATATATTATAATGGACCTAAGGGATATATTTATTTGATAAATTTGAAAGGTCAGTCCATCTGATTCAGGATACCACCTAGGAAGGTCTCCTCATATTTTTGATGGCTAAAACTATCAAAATAAGGCCAGATTGGGCCCAGGCCAGGGACGCTGGGCTTCATCGGTGTTATTTTGTCATGGTTCACACAACAGGTCCCAAGGAGCACTTGAACTCTCTGCACATATACCTAAGTCTCATTCTCTGCACCATGAATTCAGCAAGGGATTATTTTCAATATTTATAAAAAAAAAAAACCCTCACTTTTATTTAGGCTAAAACTTGGAAAGAATCTCAGGAGAAATGCTGCTGGTACTCCTGCTACACATGAAGACAAATGAAAAAAAAAAGCTTGTAGTCAATGTCTTCTTAGCAAAGGGTTGCTCAGGGGAATGGGAAAATGACTACACATTTATTTTCAATTTTGGCATAACAAATCACCACACAATTATCAGATTTTTTAAAAATCACACATTTATTATTTTAGCATCTGTGGGTCTGGAGTCCAGGTACAGTTTAGCTGGGTTTTCTTGTCAGAGTCACACAAGACTATAATCAAAGTGTTGGCCAGGGCTGCATTCTGATCTGACACTAGACGGGGAAGACTTCTGCTCTTAACTCACTCATGCTGTTAGCAGAGTCCAGTTCCTGGAGGCTGTAGAATTAAGAACTTCAGGGTTTTTTTTGCTGGATGTCAGTCAGAGGCTACCCTGAACTCATAGAGGCCATTTGCATTTCCTCAGCCTCCAACATAGGCAGCCACAACGTTGCAGCTTACTTTATTAAAACCAGGAAGTGCTGTGCTCTCATGCATGTAATCACGTACATCTTTTCAAGTTTGCCACATTTGACTGGTTAGAAGCAAGTCCCAAGTCATACTCATGAAGGTGATCACACAAGGACAAAAAATCAGAAAGTAGTGATCATGGTGGGAGGGTAGAGATTGTTCTTTCTCTTCTCTATCTTTTTAGTCTTGATTCCAATCCATATGGTGACCCACACATGCCACTGATAGTAATTTTCAGGTACCTAAAACACAGGGGAGATCTGCCATTCCTTGAACAACTCCTGCATTTCCACTACACTGTGACTGCACTTACACGAGCCCATCAGTCTAAAAAGATATGTCCTCCCTTTATACACCAGTTCATTCTTTATAAGGTCTTTCTTGAATGCTAGGTCTACTCAGATCAAAAGAGTCTCTCACCTGCTTTCCCATAGCACATTTTACATATATTCATTAAAGCACAATTTTGTATCAGTGTAGTTTATTTCATATGCAGCCTGTGAGTAAGATTGGGATCTCATAGAAAGCAAGGATCATCTGTTGGGCATGCTATTCCCAGCACCTTCCAGAGGGTTTAGGTCAAAGTTAGTTTTCAACAGATATTTGTTTAATCAAAGACAGAATGAGTATGCATAAACATCTCTACCACATTCAAATCAAAAAAGGTTCAAAGACAATTGGGGATACACTTTAGTTAGGATCATCTTGAAATAACAGAAAAAAAACACACATTGTTATTCAAATGTTATTTTCATCACATATAAAAATGGCCTACTGAGGTTTTGCATCAATGTGACTTGACAATGACACTTCAAGGTGTGTGTTTTAGCTTTATTCTTTTAAAGAGTCAGACATGTCTACATACATTTATTAGCATTCTTTTGTGTCCAACAGGAAAAAAAAAACAATGTTGGAAACAGCTGCCTGGTATGGTCAGGAATCATGAGGTACAGTAGAGTCCACAGACCCTCATGATATGGTCTTGGGTAATGGTGGTCAGTGGAGGAACAGAGAGCTAGCTCCCTGTCAATATTCCCCATCTTATTTCCTTAGAGGTCCTTACTGAGAGGTCTTGACAATGTTTATTTCTAATACAGAAAATAACATGCTTGAAGATCAGATCAGAAAACCAAAATAACTATATAAAATTAGATAAAATCTTAGGAAAACATTATTTACAAGTAGGATATCTTTAGGAAAGGGCCAGGTTCATTCTTGCTGATACAAGGAAATGGGCACTCAGACTCTAACAGAATCATCAATCACTGAGCCATTATAGAGCAAAGTGGCCCCTATATGTGGAAGCTCTGCCCCGAGGGCAGTTCTATCTGGTCCCAAGCCTCTTCTTAAATCACCTACTGATATGCTTCTATGTGATTCCTTGACTTGTCATGGTTACTTAGGTAAAAATAGAATAGATATGTTTAAGCAGGTTCACCTTGATCTTAAGAACTCATTAGTATTTTAAGAGCTACTGATGAAGTGAATTTTTATAAAAAAATCACAAAGCATTACTTCAACGTCTTTCCTCCTAAGGACTCATTTGTGCCAGGAAAGGAGAAAAAATTATGGCAATTGAAACAGATATGTTTCAAGTGGCAGTCAGGTATACTGAGGAAGTCACCCAAACCATACTTTAATGTTAAAAATATTTTTCTTTCCACACTTTTGATCATCTAAGTAAAACAATCTCATTGGTTCTCAACATTAAAATGATAGTAGCTAACCTGAAAATAATGAGATTATGGATACAATTTCCTATCTGTTCCAATGGGCTGAATAGGTTTTGGCATAACTGCACCATTATTCTTTGATTCCATCTTCATTTAAAGGAAGCCACGTTGGTCCCTCTACTCATCCTAAAACCCAGGAAACTTAGAAAATTGAGAGCACTGTTGGGTATCTGTCCCTTCAGAAGACACGACAATGCTTTCAGAGAATGAATATGAAAACCTTCTCAGAAACAAGTGGGAAAAAAATTAAAGTATTTATTTCGATGGTAGCAAAGAAACATTAATTTGAACATTTCTATTTGTGATTTTTTTTCTCATCTTACTGTTGTGCACCAAATGGGCCACAAAAAAGGTGGGGAAACAACACATAATGTGTCTTTGAATTTCATTGTTCAGAAAACCTGCAATGGTACATCTTTTGATAAATGCAGACATTTTTTAAGTTGTGTGTGTGTGTGTGTGTGTGTGTGTGTGTGTGTTTGGTGGGAGGAGAGAGTGTGCACACGTATGCATAAGAAGGGGAAGGGCAGAGGGAGAGGAAGAGAGAGAATCTTAAGCAGTCTCCATGCCCAGCATGGAGCTCAATTTCATGACCCTGAGATCATGAACTGAGCTGAAATCAAGTGTTGGACGCTTAACAAGCTAAGCCATCCAAGTGCCCCAATGCAGGCATTTTGGAAAAAAACATTTGCTCCAGAGTGTGTAAAAACTTTGTAAGAAATAACAATTAATTAGAAATCTGAAGGATAAGAATCTTCCAAGAAGAAAAAAGAATATATAGATATACTATCATTACCATTGTTACTTATCACATTTCTATAGAAATTTATTTTCTTTCAAGTCATCTCAAAGTGATGACTGATAGAGTTCAAAGTAATATTAAAGAAAATTACCCAAATTAGAAAAAAAATATCAGGATGCTTGGCTGGCTCAGTCAGTAGAGCATGAGACTCTTGATCTCAGGGTTGTGAGTTCAAACTACACACTGGGCACAGAACTTGCATTTAAAAAACAAAACAAAACAAAAAAAACTCAAATAATGACAGATAACGCTCTTATTTCTATAGCCTCTTTCTCAGAAAACTATTAGCATCTGACTAGTCTGGAAGTTTTCTGGAAATTCCCACTGGTAGTGTTTGTCTTTATTTGACCTGACTCAGAGCTAACTTCTTGTGAACAGATTTTCCCCAGACTGTTTGTTGAAAACAATTGGCAACAACTGTTTAACATCAAAACTGCTTGACTTTGAGATACAGTTGGAACAAACAAGAAGCTGAACAAAAAAAAACTTTAAAAGGAAAAGCTGGGGAATGAAGTATCTTTGGGGGACTCTAGAAAAAATTCAGTACATTATTGGAATCTAGAACACCATGCACATATTCAAGACTGTGTGCATACCCAGAAAAAGTCTGAGAGAGCTCCAAACTCTAACCTATGGTCCAGGAGGTAATGGTGAAGGCAGAGCTGTAATCTCCCAGCCAGAATGTGGAAGGCACACACACACATAAAACCACTCAGTAAAGTCTGAGAGACTTATCGATTCAAGACATTTAAAGAAATCTCTGTCTAAGGGTGCCAGGGTGGGTCAGTCAGTTAAGCATCTGAGTTTGGCTCAGGCCATGATCTCATAGTTCATGGGTTTGAGCCCTGCATTGGGCTCTGTGCTGAGAGCTCAGAGCCTGGAGCCTACTTCTGTTTCTGTGTCTCTCTCTCTGCCCCTCCCTTTCTCGTGTTCTGTCTCTCTATCTCCCAAAAATGAATAAACATTATTTTTTTTTAAAAAGAAAGAATTGTCTGTCTAATCATTAGCTAACCATGAAGGTAAATGAGCAGATACTTCAGAGGCCACAAAGAATACAGACTTTACTGGATTACCCCACAAAAACTCACTAAACAAACATAAACAATAACAAAGAGCAGAGAGAAAAACAAACCATGGAGAAGGAAGAATCTGGTTTCCATTATATTCTTTACAATATCCAGTTTTCAACAGCAACACACAAAATATATGACATGCAAGGAACAAGAAAAGTTAGTCCACACACAAGAAAAAAAAAGTAGTCAATAGACACTATTCCTTAAGAAGTCCAGACATTACACTTATTGTAATATATATATATATATATATATATATATATATATATAATTATACTTACTATATGTACTTATATAACCTATTTTTAAATAGGTTAAATATTTAACCTTTTTTTATGGGTTAAACTGTCAACGTATTTTTAAATTGTTTAAATATTTAACCTATTTTTAAATATATTCAAAGAACTAAGGGAAACCATATCTGAAGATCTAAAAAAAGTAAGAGGAATATATAGTTCACTAAATGGATAATATCAATAAAGAGATTAAAATGATTTTTAAAAAGAATTAAATAGAAATTCTGGAGTTAAAACCATAATAACTGGAATGAAAAATTCACTAGAGGGGCTCACAAGCAAATTTGAGCTGGAAGATAAAATAATCAGTAAATTTGAAGTTAGGCAAATTGAGATTATACAGACTTAGAAATAGAAAAAAAAATAAGGATAAAAAATAAACAGAATCTCAGAAGCCTGTGGGGTACCACCCAGTATACCAGCATATACATACTGAAAGTTCCTGAAGTAGAAGACAGCAAAAGGGACAGAAAGACTATGGAAGTATTTTTGAAAAATTATTTATTTGTGGCATCTGAGTGGCTTTCAGCTTAGTATCCATTTGGTTCAGGTCATAATTCCAGGGTCGTGGGATTGAGCCCCATGTCAGGCTTCATGATGAGCATGGAGCTTGCTTAGTATTCTTTCTTTCTCTCCCTCTGCCCCTCTTCCCAACTCATGCACTTGCTCTCTCTCTCTTTCTCAAGAAAATTTTTAAAAATTACAAAAAGATTATTGACTCTTATTTGATGTAGTAATGATAAGAACTTTACGAAGGTTGATGAACAACATAGATCTACACATTCGAGAAGCTCAATAAATTCCAAATAGGATAAACTCAAAGAGATACATAATAAGACACATCATAAACTGCCCAAGAAAGATATAAGACCTTGAAAGTAGAAAAAGAGAAATGACTCCTCATGTATAGGGGATCCTTAGTAAGATTAACAGTTGTTTTTACATCAGAAACAATGAAGAACAAAGGGTAGTGGGATGACATATAAAAGACATTCAAAATAAAAAAAAATAAAACAAAACTGTCAACCAAGAATCCTTTTTTTTAAGTTTATTTATTTATTTTTAGAGAAAGAGAGCATGAGTGGGGGAGGAGCAGAGACAGAGGGAAAGAAAGAATCCCAAGCAGGCTTCACACTGTCAGCACAGAGCCCAGTGTGGGGTTCGAACTCACAAACTGTGAAATCATGTCCTGAGCCAAAGTCAGATGTTTAGCTAACTGAGCCACCCAAGTGCCTCCCCCCACTTTTTAAGTTTATTTATTTTGAGAGAGAGAGAGAGAGCACCAAAAATTCTTTATGTGGGAAAACTACCTTTAGAAACTGAATGAGAAATTAATACATACCCAGAATAAAAAAAAAGAATCTGTCATAGATATATCTATTTTATAAGAAATATTAAAAAGGAATTTTTAGGTTTAAATGAAACAACAGTAGATAGTAAGAAATCCACATGAAGAAATAAAGAATACTAGCAAAGGCAACAACACAGGTAAATATAAAAGACAGCATAAATACAATTTTGCTTAACAATTTCCTGCAAATTTGATTAAAAAATAAAACTACATAAAACAATAATTATAAAATTGTATTGGTGGGTTTATAATATATAATGATTCCATTTTCATAACAATAGTAGCACAAAGTAGGGAGGGATGAGCAAAGTTTTTCATGTTGTTATAACTAAATTGGTATTAATACAAGCTAGATTGCTATAAAATTAAATAGTAATTTTAATCCTAAGGGCATCCATTAAAAAAATAACTCAAGTTATATGAAAAATTTGACAAAAAATTAAAATAGTACACAGAAAAATATTTATTCAACACAAAAAACAGTAATAGATGAACAGAACAAAAATACATAAGATATAGAAAACAAATAGCAAAATGGCAAGATGTAAATCTTCTTATCAATGATTACATAAAATATAAATGTTTAAACTTTCTAGTCAAAAGGCTGACATGAAAATTATAAATGAAATAAATGACTTAACTATATGCTGTCTATTAGAGACACACTTTAGATTCAAATACATGAATAATTTGAAAATTAAAAAAAAATGGATTTCCCACGTAAATAGTACCTAAAGCAGAAGGGGAGTCCCTCTACTAATACACAAAGTAAAGTTCAAGACAAAACTTATTATTAGAAACAAATCATAATGTTTTTATGATGATAAAAGTGTCAATCCATCAGGAAGGCATTATAATTGTAAAAAATAAAATGTATGCACTAGGCAACACAGGATCAAAATACAGGAAATAGAAATTTATTTAATTGAAGGGAGAAAGACAATTCAACAATATTAGCTGGAGACTTCAATATGTCACTTTCAATAATGGATAGCACAACTAGACATAAAAATAATTAAGTTGCAAGACACACACTTCTCAATTTCAAAACTTGCTACAAATTGATAATTGTCAAGACAGTATGATACTGGCATAAAAACAGACATATAGGTCAATGAAATGGAATTCATAAATTGAAAATAAACTCTTATATTCATGGAAATTTGATTTTAGACAAAAATGCCAAATATTCAAAGGAGAAAGAAATGTCATTTAGCAAAGTGCTAAGACAACTGGATATACACATGCAGGATACCTGATTTCATACCATATTTAAAAAATAATGAAAAAATTAATTCAAGAGTTAAATGTAATAACTAAAGCTATAAAATCTTAGAATAAAATTGAAAGAATATACATGTAAATCTTTGTGACCTTGGATTAGGCAATGGTTACTGAGATGTAATACCAAAAACACAAACAAGAACAGGAAAAATAAATGAGATAAACTGAACTGTTCAAAACTTGTTTGTGTGCTTCAAAAGTTGTTTTCAAGAAAGTGAAAATGCAACCTACAAAATGGAAGAAAATATTGCAAAACATGTACCTGATAAGGTAAAGAACACTTACAATTCAACCAAAAAGGATACATAATTTAATTTTTTAATGGGTAAACAATTGAATAGAAATTTTCCCCAAAGAATATATACAAATTATCAAAATACATCAAAAGATGGTCAACATCATTAGTCATTAGGCAAATGCAAATTAAAACCACAATGAGATATCACATTATAGCCACTAGGATACATATAATAAAAAATATAGAAAAACAGGTGTTGGAGTGAATGTGGAGAAATTGAAGCACTCCTACATTGCTGGTAGGAATGTAGAATGGTGTAGCTGCTCTGAAAACATTCTGTCACTTCCTCAAATAGTTAAACATAGAGTTTACATCTGACTCAGGAATTCCACTTCTAGATACATATCCAAGAGAACTGAAATATATACCCACACAAAAACATGGCCACAAATATTCACAGCCACTTTATTCATAACAGACACACATTGGAAATAACTCAAATGTTTGTTAATTGGTTAGTAGATAAACAGAATGTTTTACACATACACAATGAATTATTATTCATACATAAAAAGGAATGAGTGGCGCCTGGGTGTTTCAGTTGGTTAGGTGCCCAAACTTTGATTTTGGCTCAGGTCATGATCTCATAGTTCCTGAGTTCAAGCCCCATGTTGGACTCTACTCTGGCAGTGGGACCCTGCTTGGGATTCTCTCTTTCTCTCTCTCTGCCCTGCCCCTGCTCTCGCTCTCAAAATAAATAAATAAACTTAAATAAAAGAAAGGAAGTGTTGATACATACTTCGACATGGATAAATGAAAGCATTATGCTGAGTAAAATGAACCATACACAAAAATTCATGATTCTTTTTATATGAAACATCCAGAATAGAAAAATCCATTAAGAAATCAGATTAGCGGTTGCCAAGGGCTTATGTTAGAGTAGAATAGGGAGTGACTGCCAATGCAGTCAGAATGTCTTAGGGGAAGGTGGAATTTTCTAGAATTAAATGGTGATGATGGATCACAACTTTTTGAAAATACTAAAAATCATTTAATTGTATACTTTAGAAAGATACATTTTAGGATATGTGAGTTCTATCTCAATTAAAATAAATTATATATTAATGAAAGAAAAACATCAGTTGAATCAGTTGAACAACATAAATTATTCATAATTAATGATGGAAATAAAAATCATTACGCCTCTTAAATTTGTGCCAAACTCAGGTTATGTAAATTCAAAAGGTAATTTTGACAACTCATTTTTCTTTCTTTTTTTTTTAGTACTTACCAGAGTCTAATATTGTTCAAAGAACATTATATCTCATTTCATCTCACAACAATCCTATGGAGAAGGTGTTTTTCTGTCCTCCAATTTACACAACACAATAAATGCAGAAAGAAGTTAAATAACTTGCCCAAAGTCATTGAGCATCATTCTTCTGTTGCCAGGTGAAGAAGTTTTAAAACAAAGTAACTCCACCTAGTTTATATTATAGGATCCCAAGGGCAATGTATTCTTTTTACTTTTATCATTTGAGCTTTTTTTATTTCAAAAGATAAGTACTCCATAATTCTCACTTGATAGATGAGGACACTAGCCTGAGAGGTTAAAATTTGTACCAGCAAGTCTTTTAAGAGGAAGAAAAGGGAGTCTCCAGGAAGATGGCGGTGTAGGAGGACGCTGGGCTCACTTCGTCCTGCTGATTGTTTAGATTCTTTTTTTCCATTGGGTATTCTTTTCTGCTTTGTCAAAGATTAGTTGGCCATATTTTTGTGGGTCCAATTCTGGAGTCTCTATTCTATTCCATTGGCCTGTGTGTCTGCTTTTGTGCCAATACCATGTTGTCTTGATGATTACAGCTTTGTGGTAGAGGCTAAAGTCTAGGATTGTGATGCCTCCCACTTTGGTCTTCTTTTTCAATATGACTTTGGCTTTTCAGGGTCTTTTGTGGTTCCATACAAATTTTAGGACTGCTTGTTCCAGCTTCAAGAAGAATGCTGGTGCGTTTTTTATTGGGATTGCATTGAATGTGTAGAATGCTTTGGGTAGTATTGACATTTTAACAATATTTATTCTTCCAATCCATGGGCACGGAATGTTTTTCCATTTCTTTGTATCTTCTTCAATTTCCTTCACAAGCTTTCTATACTTTTTAGCATACAGATCTTTTACATCTTTGGTTAGCTTTATTCCTAGGTATTTTATGATTCCTGGTGCAATATGAATGGGATCAGTTTCTTTATTTGTCTTTTTGTTGTTTCATTATTAGTGTATAAGAATGAAACTGATTTCAGTACATTAATTTTGTATCCTGCGACATTGTTGAATTCATGTATCAGCTCTAGCAGACTTTTGGTGGAGTCTGTCGGGTTTTCCATGTATAATATCATGTCATCTGCAAAAAAGTGAAAGCTTGACTTCGCCTTTGCCAATTTTGATGCATTTGATTTCCTTTTGTTGTCTGATTGCTGATGTTAGAACTTCCAACACTATGTTAGACAACATAGTGGACATAGTGGTGACAGTGGACATTCCTGTAGTGTTCCTGAACTCAGGGCGAAAGCTCTCAGTTTTTCCCCATTGAGGATGATATTTGCTGTGGGCTTTTCATAAATGGCTTTTATGATGTTTAAGTATGTTCTTTCTATCCCGACTTTCTCGAGAGTTTTTTTTTTTTTAAGAAAGAATGCTGAATTTTGTCAAATGCTTTTTTTCTGCATCGACTGATAGGATCATATGGATCTTATCTTTTCTTTTATTAATTTAATGTATCACAGTGTTTGATTTGTGAATATTGAACCAGCCCTGCAGCCCAGGAATGAATCCCACTTGATCATGGTGAATAATTCTTTTTATATGCTGTTGAATTCGATTTGCTAGTATCTTGTTGAGAATTTTTGCATCCATATTCATCAGGGATATTGGCCTGTAGTTCTCTTTTCTTGCTGGGTCTCTGTCTTGTTTGGGAAGCAAAGTAATGCTGGACAATGAGTCTGGAAGTTTTACTTCCATTTCTATTTTTTTGGAACAGCTTGAGAAGGGTAGGTACTAACTCTGCTGAAAAGTCTGCTAGAATTCCCCAGGGAAGCCATCTGGTCCTGGACTCTTATTTGTTGGGAGATTTTTGATAACTGATTCAATTTCTTCACTGGTTATGGGTCTCTTCAAGTTTTCTATTTCTTCCTGTTTGAGTTTTGGAAGTGTGTGGGTGCTTAGGAATTTCTCCATTTCTTCCAAGTTGTTCAGTTTGTTGGCATATAATTTTTCATAGTATTCCCTGATAATTGGTTGTATTTCTGAGGGATTGGTTGTAATAATTCCACTTTCATTCATGATTTTATATGTTTGGGTCATCTCCCTTTTATTTTTGAGAAGCCTGGCTAGAGGTTTATCAATTTTGTTTATTTTTTCAAAAAAACAAATCTTGGTTTAATTGATCTGCTCTACTGTTCTTTTTTTTCTGTCTTTTTTTTTTTAGATTCTATATTGTTTATTTCTGCTCTGATGTTTATTATTTCTCTTCTTCTGCTGGGTTTGGGGTGTCTTTGCTGTTCTGCTTCTAGTTCCCTTAGGTGTGCTCTTAGGTTTTGTATTTGGGATTTTTGTTGTTTCTTGAGATAGGCCTGGATTGCAATATATTTTCCTCTCAGGACTGCCTTCACTGCATCCCAAAGCATTTGGTGGTTGTCTTTTCATTTTCATTTGTTTCCATATATTTTTAAATTTCTTCTCTAATTACCTGGTTGACCCACTCATTCTTTAGTAGGGTGGTCTTTAACCTCCATGCTTTTGGAGGTTTTCCAGACTTTTTCCTGTGGTTGATTTCAAGTTTCATAGCATTGTAGTCTGAAAGTGTGAATGGTATGATCTCAATTATTTTATACTTATGAAGGGCTGTTTTGTGACCCGGTATGTGATCTATCTTGGAGAATGTTCCATGTGCACTCGAGAAAAATGTATATTCTGCTGCTTTGCGATGCAGAGTTCTATATACATCTGTCAAGTCCATCTGATCCAATGTATCATTCAGGGCCCTTGTTTCTTTGTTGATCCTGTGTCTAGATGGTCTATCCACTGTTGTAATGGGAGTATTAAAGTCTCCTGTTACTACCACATTCTTATCAATAAGGTTGCTTATGTTTGTGATTAATTGCTTTATATATTTGGGGGTTCCCATATTTGGTGCATAGACATTTATAATTGTTAGCTGTTCCTGATGGATAGACCCTGTGATTATTATATAATGCCCTTCTTCATCCCTTGTTACAGCCTTTAATTTAAAGTATTGTTTGTCTGATATAAGTATGGCTACTCCAGCTTTCTTTTGACTTCCAGTAGCAGGATAGATAGTTCTCCATCCTCTCACTTTCAACCTGATTGTGTCCTCAGGTCTAAAATGAGTCTCTTGTTGACAGTAAATAGATGGGTATTATTTTATTTTATTTATTTATTTTTTATCAATTCTGATACCCTAAGTCTTTCGGTTGGATCATTTGGTCCATTTACATTCAGTGTGGTTATTGAAAGATATGGGTTTAGAGTCATTGTGATATCTGTAGGTTTCATGCTCATAGTGATGTGTCTGGTACTTTTTGGTCCTTGCAACATTTCACTCACAGAATCCCCCTTAGGATGCTTTGTAGGGCTGGTTTAGTGGTGACGAATTCCTTCAGTTTTTGATTGTTTGGGAAAACATTTATCTCTCCTTCTATTCTGAATGACAAACTTGCTGTTTAAACGATTCTTGGCTGCATATTTTTTCTGTTCATTACATTGAAGATTTCCTGCCCTTCCTTTCTGGTCTGTCAAGTTTCAGTAGATAGGTCTGCTACTACCGTTATATCTACCTTTGTATGTTAGGGCCCGTTTATCCCTAGCTGCTTTCAGAATTCTCTCTTTATCCTTGTATTTTGCCAGTTTCACTATGATATGTCCTGCAGAAGATCGATTCACATTATGTCTGAAGGGAGTTCTCTGTGTCTCTTGGATTTCAATGTCTTTTTCCTTCCCCAGATCAGGGAAGTTCTCAGCTACAATTTGTTCAGGTACACCTTCAGCCCCTTTCTCTCTCTCTTCCTCTTCCTATTATATGGATATTGTTCCATTTGATTGCATCACTTAGTTCTCTTATTCTCCCGTCATACTCCTGGATATTTTTATCTTTTTCTCAGCTTCCTCTTTTTCCATAATTTTATCTTCTAATTCACCTATTCTCTCCTCTGCCTCTTCAATCCGTGCTATGGCCACCTCCATTTTATTTTGCACCTTATTTGTAGCGTTTTTAAATTCCTCATGACTATTTTTTAGTTCCTTGATCTCTGCAGCAATAGATTCTCTGCTGTCTTCTATGCTTTTTTCAAGCCCAACAATTAATCTTAGGACTATTATTCTAAATTCTTGTTCTGTTATTTTGCTTAAATCGTTTTTGATCAATTCGTTAGCTGCCGCTACTTCCTTGAGTTCATTTTGAGGAGAATTATTCTGTTTTGTCATTTTGGCTCCAAACTGCAGGGCATTTCCCCTGTGCTGACTGAAGAAACTTGTGTTGGTGGGCGAGGCTGCAGTCAGACCTGACGTCTGGCCCCAGCTCACTGCTGGTGCCACAGTCAGACTGGTGTGTACCTTATCTTCCCCTCTCCCAGGGGCACAACTCACTGTGGAATAGTGTAGCCCCTGTCTGGGTTGCTTGCACACTGCCAGGCTTGTGGTACTGCTTTGATGGGATCTGGCCAAGGGCTTATTAGATGGTGTGGTTCCACAAGGTGTACAGGGGTGGGAGGGGCAGGCTTAGCTTGCTTTGCCTAGGTGGTCCCCTTTGGGAGGGGCCCTGCAGCACTGGGAGGGAGGCAGGCCTGTCGGAGGGATGGATCCACAGAAGGACAGCATTGGGCGTTTGTATGGTGCAAGTAAGTTCTGCGACAGGAACTGGTTCCCTTTGGAATAGGCTGGGGGATGGGAGAGGGAAATGGCGCTTGTCAGTGCCTTTGTTCCCCCGCAGAACTCTGTCCTTCTGGGACTCAACAACTTTCCCTCCCAGCTGGATACATCTTTAAATCACTTTCCAATGGCTTGGGGGAAAATATATATATATATATATATATATATATATACATACACATCCATGCAATAGATATATAATAGATGTAACACATATATTATAGATATATAATGAACATATATTTACATCTTTATGAGATATATAAAAACACATATACATACATATAAATGCATAAATATGTAATACATATTCATTTCTCGTACACAAAATATATAAATATGTAAATCCATATTTATGTACATCATATATATGTATGTGTATATATATATTCATATTTATTGAGTGAGTTATAAAGCAAATGGAGCTAAATATAAACAATTGGTGAACTGGGCGAAGTACATAACAAAAGTTCCTTTTATTATTCTTGCCATTTTTTCTGAAATTTAAATTATATCAAAGTAATTACACAGAAACAAATATATCAAATTTTCCCAGACACAAGTGATTTTAAGACCTTTGGGAAACTAGGAAAATTGAATACAGCATCTGCCAGTACCCTTGAAAGCCATTCTGAGCCCAGATTAAGATCTCCACTCCTTTCAACTGTATCCAGAAGTGCAAAATAAGAACTCATTCAAATACCAGTATTTTTCCTTAGGTTTTCATTGGTCAGAAGGAAGAAGATCGCCATTTTTAGGTGGGAAGTTTTGTGGGTATTCTTCAGTATTTATCCCCAGTGTATCTCAAGCTTCAATTCACGCAAATTGGTGCCTTTTTCAAAAACTGCAGCCCAAGTGAACCTACCAAATCCATTTGGCAGAGGGTTGGGTTGGGAGAAAGGTAACATGGCCCCTTCCTGGCCCCAGTAGTCACTCTGTCTCTATATGTGTTATCTATGGAGGGTTTCCCCTGGATAAGGGGATGTGTACCTGCTATAATACATGGATTTTGGAAACACTGATTGTGAAAAGCCAGAGTGTGCAAGCTGAGGAGAGAACCACCAGAACTGCCATCAGTGTGGAGCACTTGTGGGCACTGATCGGAGAGACAAGGGGGCCAGAGACAGAGGTGGGCGCTTCGGGAACTTGGTACTGGCTACAAATACCTGCAAAGGAAGGCAATTTGTCAGGTGGTACTGGAGAAGAGCAGACAGCAGGTGTGTGACAGCACCTGGGTAGGAAAGTATCTCTATCCAATTCCTCAGCCCTGAATTAATTGCTAGATTTTGCTTGTGAATTTTTTCCTCCTCTGGATCTTGAACTTTTTGAGGGAAGCATCATAATCTTATACTTTCTTTGTAGATCTCACAGCACCCCATATGATATAAAATACCAGAAAATCTTGTGCATAAATTATAAACTGGCAGATCATAAGGCATAAAAATATGCAGTTTTTCAAAATCCATATCAAGAAAAATAATAAATATTGCACAGTGGGAGCATAACATTATATCTTAAGTTAGTATAATGCTTAGAATAGCAAGAAAACAAACTATACTTCTGAGAACTTTACCATAGATATGACTTTGTTCCTGATTACAATTTTTAGCTTTAACTTCAGAATTTATGGATTTCAATCAAGTTAGAGAAACATTGTGTTCATTTCCAGACATAATCATTGCACTTTACATTTCCAAATCTTAGCTTCTTACATATATAACATATTTCTTTCATATGCCTATAGCTCCCTTCTCCTTTTTACTGAATAACATATTTCACAATTATGAACAATTATTCTAAGTGTTTGGTACCCATGACAAAGATAAAACAAGAGGAAAAAGAAATAAAAGTTTGTTGGAAATTAAATAAATATTTTTAAGAAAGAAGTATTTGCTCTCAAACTATAGGGTTTTCTGTTTTGTTTATATATTCTCAGACATCTCCTCCTAGACTCCTCAGAACATTTAAAAGCCATAAGCAGAAAACAAGTTTGTAAAGGGGTTCCTTGGGTCATGGTTTTTTTTGAAATTCCTACATAATAAAGTCCTGATTCCCAGTGTGGATTCTGCTTCATCACAACATCTTGACCATAAACACACTTCCCAGAGCCTGACCTTCCATTATGTTATTATTATTTACATGATCTCCCTCTCTTTCAATCCACACAGATCTATCTGAAACTCAGGTTTCAAATCCAAATCCTTCTCACAACTCCCCCATCCATGTCTAGGCCTGGCTGGACTTCCTCTGTTTGCAGCACAGAAACTTTATTCTACCAAATGGTATCCCCTGCATTCTGCTTGTTATTCATAAACCTAAGACTTGTCTCTCATTTTATCCTTCAGTAATTGTCAGGTCTGTCTTCCCAGAGACCTTGGCACTTCTGACATCCCATTCCTGCATGTCAGATGAGTGTAGAGAACACTGCTGTCTTGTGAAGGTGACTGGGCCATCAGGGTGGGCTGGGACTGCACTGAGCCCTATGTTTATGCACAGGAACTGGGAGCTTTCTCCTTCTTTATTCTCCAGGAGCCCGAATTGGTGTGAGTATGCTGAGCAAACTAAGTCTTGACTGATGATTCCACTTAACAACTAGCCTTCTTTATAGGTTAGTTATGGGAGGTTAAGAAAACTTTTAATGTGGCCATCTGTAGTCAGAGGAAAATTGACCCTTGATCAGCATGTATACATGCCTTGTGACCCTGCCATTAAAAGAGAGAATTTCCTTATTTAAGATATAAAATTAATTAATATTTGTTATGGCAAATGAAACAAAATCAATGTTGTATACAGAAAAAGAATTGTCTTCCCTCAGGCAGTCCATACCCTGCCTATACAGTCCACTCCCAGTGCCTTCCTAAGTCAAGCACACAAGTCTGTGTATGCAGGCACTGTCTGCCTATTTTTTTTTTTTTTTACTGTGTCAAAATACCCATAACATAAAATTCACCACTGGGGCTCCTGGGTGGCTCAGTCAGTTGAGCGTCTGACTTTGGCTCAGGTCATGATCTTGTAGTTGATGAGTTTGAGCCCTGCTTCGGGCTCTGTGCTGACAGCTCAGAGCCTGGAGCCTGCTTCAGATTCTGTGTCTCCCTCTCTCTCTGCCCCTGCCCTGTTTGTGCTCTGTCTCTGTCTCAAAACTAAACATTAAAAAAAAATAAAATTCACCATTTTAATCATTTTATGTACATATTTTAGTAGAATTAAGGACATTAAGTCTCTATGGATTTGACTTCTCTAGATCCTTCATAAAAGTGAAATCAGGGGCGCCTGGGTGGCGCAGTCGGTTAAGCGTCCGACTTCAGCCAGGTCACGATCTCGCGGTCCGTGAGTTCGAGCCCCGCGTCAGGCTCTGGGCTGATGGCTCGGAGCCTGGAGCCTGTTTCCGATTCTGTGTCTCCCTCTCTCTCTGCCCCTCCCCCGTTCATGCTCTGTCTCTCTCTGTCCCAAAAATAAATAAAAAATGTTGAAAAAAAAAATTTAAAAAAAAAAAAAGTGAAATCAGAAGTAATTGTCCTTTAGTGACTGGCTGATTTCATTAGCGCAATGTCCTTAGAGCTCATCCCTTTGTAGCATGTTTCAGAATTTTCTTCCTTTTTAAGAAATGAATAATATCCTATCGATTCTATTGTATTTATAAACCACACTTTGTGTATCCATTAGCTGTTGATGGACATTTGGGTTGTTTCAATCTTTTGGCTACTGTGATTTTTTTGGTTACTATGAACATGGGTGTACAAATATCTGTTCAAATCCGTTTTCACTTCTTTTGAGAGTATACCCAGGCTGGATTATGTGGTAATTCTAAGTTTAATTTTTTGACAAACCACCATACTGTTTTCCATAGCAGCTGCTTCATTTTACATTCCCACGAGCAGTGCACAAAGGTTCCACTTTCTCCACACCCTTTTCAAAACTTATTAATTAATGATTGTTTTCAATTATACCCACCCTCAGGGGAATGGAGTAGTATTTCATTGTGTTTAATTTCGTTTTCCTAATGATGAGCAATGATGAACATCTTTTCATATGCTTATTGATGATTGGTATTATCTTCCTTGGAGAAATGTCTATTCAAGTGTTTGGGCCATTTTTCACTGAGTTGTCTGTTGTTGCTGTTTTGGGGCTGTAAGGGTTCTTTATATTTTCTGGATATAAATCCCTTATTAGATATGTGATTTGAAAACATTTTTTCCCATTCTGTGGATTGCCTTTCTACTCTCTTGATTGTGTCCTTTGATGCATAAAAGTTTTTAATTTTGATGAGGTCCAATTTATCTATATTTTCTTTTGTTGCCTGTGGTTCTGATGCATATCCAAGAAATCCCTAGCAAGTCTAATGTCATGAAGCTAAACATTTTCTTCTAAGAGTTTTGTTTTTTAAAGTTTATTTATTTTTGAGAGAGAAAGACAGAGTGTGAGCAGGGGAAAGTCAGAGAGGGAGGGAGACACAGAATCCAAAGCAGGGTCTAGGCTCCAAGCTATCAGCACAGAGCCCAATGCCAGGCTCAAACTCACAAACTGTGAGATCATGACCTGAGCCAAAGTCTGACACTTAACCGAGCCACCCAGGTGCTACTCTTCTAAGAGTTCTATACTTTTGCCTCTTACATGTAGGTCTTCAGTTAATTGTTGTATAATGTATAATGCAAGGCCCAATGTTATTATTTTCCACATGGATATCTAATTTTTTCAGCACCATTTGTTGAAAAGACTGTCCTTTCCCCCATTGAATGGTCTTTGCATTCTGTTGAAAATTATTTGACCATATATATGAGGGTTTATTTCTCTGTTCTGTTCCATTGGCTTATGTATCTGTCTTTATGTCAGTCCACACTATTTTGATTATTGCAATTTTGCAGTAAGTTTTGATATTAGTAAGGGTGAGACTTCCAGCTTTATTCTTTCCCAAGAGTAGTTTGGCTATTTGGGGGTGTCCATTTGTTTTTAACCAAATATATCATAGTTTATCATGTAATTGCTCTTACTTGACAATGTGACATGGATATCCCGTTAGTGAGTGACTGTGGAAGTCACTATTTCTACATACACACAATTTAATTGAAATGGTTCACGTCATACATTTTAAATTTTTAAAGTACAACTTTTGTGTTTGTTTTTCTTTATTTTAATGTGTTTCACCTCTTTTTCTCCTATTTTACTTATAACTCCTCAATCTCACATGGCTCTTGTAAAGATTTCCCAAGTCCATGTGATCATCACATACACAGGCACACACAAAGTTACACAAACAATGTGACTGTGTGTTCCCACATAAACACTTGTCCATGTAGAAGGCTTTGGCCCTCAGTTGCCACCTGATACATGTTGATTTGAATTTTGTGACCTTCTCTCAATAATACTTCATGAAGACTCCTCTATGTGGATGAAACTCTTCTATACTTTTTGTTTCACTTTAAGTACTCTGTAATTTTGCAGTGTGATAAACCATCATTTATTCTATTATTCCCCCATTATTGGAAGTGCTTTATTTCAAAGAATTACCATTAAACACCAAGGCACAATAACATAACCTTAAACATAAACTATCTCTGTCACCTGGTAGTATCATTTCTATGATATGGGTTCCCAGGAGCACAATTTCTGAGCCATTGAATTTTTGTAAGTTAAAAGTCAACAAAAACAATTTAACAATCATGTTTCCATCAGCCATAGGTGAGATGTTCCTTCCCCCCATGTCCTCTCAGCAATAGATTTTGTTGTAAATTGAACATCAAATAAATTGATAGAAACTTTGTTCTAAAGCTCTAGAAAAGTAATGAGAAATCCCATGGAATTTTTTGACAGGACGATTTTCCCTCACTAACAGACAGGGATGATACTTTAACATTTCTTCTGTTAGCTCATAAGACCCTACAGAAGATGATGCATCCCTCTGTACTTTTCCAGGACAAAATGGAAAGTTTGTAGACATGTAATTTGGTTTTATTGTCCAGTGACATCCCTGGGGAAATTACTTATCAGAGTGCAGTGATGACCCCAAGCAGAGTTCAACTTGAGAGCTTTAAAAATATCAGGAGCTCCTGTATGTGATCCAATCAAAGGGAACCCTTTGGAGACCAGAAGGACTGTACTGAGGGACACACATCAGCTATATTATTGTCAGAAAATATTATCTCTCAGGTACAAGACCAATTATTTTATTTGATGACTCTCATTCATTAGTAAGTGTTGAACTCTCATGTACAAGGGAGCATTTGGAGATTTGACAACATAAATAAGGGATGCTTAATCAACCATGGCATTCCTTCCCAGTGGTCTCAAGCATCTTGAGTGTTCTTCCACCTGACATTTTAAGCTTCCTTTCTGACTGCTCCCCTCACCATACTTAGGTCCTGACTCCTGAGTTAGTCACTCCTTTTCCCCAAAGTCTTCAAAGCATCATTGCAGGCTGACTCTGTCCATGCCCTCCAGTGAGAGACCACCAGGACCACAATGGAGTCACAGTCAAGTTTATTACCTGCTGCAGCTGAGGAGACCATAGGACAGGGAGGACGTAGCACATATCAGTAAGAGGGTGCCTGGAGAAGCTTGTGATGGAATCTGGAATGGTGAGCTGAAGACAGGCCAGGAAGCTGGAGTTTATCTGGATTGGATGTTGTCAGATAGTGGGACAACTGTGATTGGGCCTTTGAGGCAAACTTTATACTTTATGACCTGGATAGATTTGGAGACATCAAGATATTATTTACTGTGCATGATTCTAGTGGGAGAGGTCAGCAAAAACGATGTTCATATTCAAATAGTTAACCAGAAAGTTTTCTTTGCATGTTTGCATCGTACTCAGGACAGCTGACTACAACTTATTGAGTCCATGCTCCTCTTCTCTCACAGTGAAGTTCATTAAAAACAAAAAGAGTAAGTTACCCAAGATGCCAGGTAGCAACATACTACTGCTCCACAGTAACAAAGAATAATAAGTGATTATAGGCCGATTTTGACCTCCTCTCTGCTTGCTGTGGAAAAGGCACCTTAATGCCTTGGTTGCTCTGGAATTCTCTCCAAGCTTATCAGATAAAAGTAAAGATGATCTAGATGGGTTTGGTCTCTCACTGCATGTGCATATATCTTAAATGTCCCTATTAAGTGATGTGGCTGCATGTTTTCCTACTATGGAAAGCAGATAAGTGGGGATCCTTTCTTAAGTTCTTGAAAGGGTTTATTTGTCATAAAAAGTTATACTAATCAGCTATTCATTTTTCTATCTAATGTTGTCAAAGGGAAAGACCTCCATTCAATTGTACTAAAACTAAAATCAAAGATTTTTCAGAATGACCCTCAAATTTTATTTTATAATCAATAATAACACAGAAAGACAATTCCTTTAAGTACTTTGGAATACGTTTTACAACTAACTCATCTTGGCATTTCACCAGAAAGCTACATGGTTCAAAACAAGATCTCTTGGAGTATTTTAAAATATTGATAATTTTTGTTGACCAACAGAAGGGACTGGAACAGCTGATTTCCAATATTTCGTAATCATAACTAGTTCAGGCATGGTCTATGTTTATGAATTAAATTCTCATTTGTTCATATGATGAGAATGCCTGATGGACAAAAAAAAATATTATCTTGTGTAAAATATTTTGAATCTGCCTTTGCATAGATGAGAAAACTGTGAGTCAGAAGATTTTACTCAGGCTCTTTAATTTCCACAGAAAGATTGACCTAGTAGTGACAAGTTTCATCTTAAAATTCACAGTGCTCTTCCTGCATTTCAGAGCCCTGCCTTCTGTCCCAGCATGCAAGATCTGGACCCAAGTGATGTCTTGCTGGTGTGCTATACAAGAATACTAGTGAAATGAAATGGAGGAGAATATCTTTGGACAAAAAGATCCTTAGATCAGCCTCACATTACAGACTTCCCTGTGCATCTCATAAGCTTCAGGTGCCTACATGGGTGCAGGAAGCAGGCTTCTGAGAAAGTGCTCAGATGGCCAAGCTCAGACATTCGTGAGAGGCTAATGGGGTGGCCAGCATGTGAGTGATGGTGCTCGTGTTGCCTAGTGCATCATTTCGCCATGGCTGTCACACCATCTTGGGGGTGAAATGTGGATGCTCCCTATGGCAACACAGGCAGGAAAGGGGAGACACTGTGACACTGGATTTATGCTAAAGTTGCATTCTGAAGGTAAGAAAAGTCTCTGTATCTGTCAGCTCACTTATTGTTGAGGTCCATTGTTCCTCTGTAGAGTTACACATTCCATGACAGAGAAGGATTCAGTGCAGATTCCATAAGTCTCCAACTGCTTGCTACTTCTCAAACCTCTGGGACTCTCATCCAAGACTTATAGGTAGAGCATAGGCTACAGACCACCTGAGCTCTGGACTTTATTACATATCCTATAGTCTTGTAGCATGCTGAGGAGAAGGCAGAAACTCCAAATGTGGTAAATTCCTTTATTTTTCACCCACAGCAGTTGTTGTTGGAAACAGTTAATTGGTAGCTCCCCTGTTCTAATATGTGAATCATACCCAACCACTGAATGAATCATGGCCCTGCCCAGCAGCAACTTCCCCCAGAGAACCTTTCTTTCTTCTGTCTGTCAGAAGCAGGGTCAGATAAGGATTTTTGCCCTATAGATACTCTACTGTCCATGGCTAAGGCCCTGGGGGCCAGATCCAAGCAAGGAGCTCCAAGCCAGAGTGAGGGAGGAGTGGCAGGAAGTGGGTTCTGTTGCTAGCCCTTCTTTATGTAGGCATGCTTTGCGGTGAACTGATTGCTCTTGGCATTTGCAAGAACAAAAGTTTCTAGAATATCAATTTTTTTAATTAAAACTAATTCCTGAAAGGAGGCTCAAAATAGAAAGGTGAACCCACTGCTGGGAACACATTTGTTCAGCTCCTATCACATATCCTGTTCCCTTCAGTGCCACATGGCTAGCGTCCCAGAACACCTCCTCCATCACCATGGCAACAGGCCCAAGAGTGTGTAGGCCAGGCTAATGTGTTCCATAAATAAGAGTGAGTCACCTACCTGACCCTGCACCTTCATCCTGCCCAGATGTGGAGATGTGAGGCACAGAGGAGCAGCAGCTTCACCTGAATCCCACACCCTGGGCATTGCACAATAACTATGCTTCAGAACTTAAGTCAATACTCAACAACCTTCTATTTGTTTTGGAATTTAAAATATCATTAAAGAAGGAAGGAATATCAAGGTTTTCCCAAAAGAGGAAGTTTGAGCTTACAGAGCTTTGAAGAAACATGAATTTACTGAGTTAAGCAAGCCTTAGAATTTTCAATCTACTCTGGTCGCAATTGAGGGATCAAGACACCAAAACATGGCATGATTTGCTCAAGGCCACATGCTCATGAGGGACAAGGTGGTAGTTCCATCCCTGAATTTTTGACATTGTACCAAGCACTTCTGCTTCATCACTAGATGTTTTCTCTGGTTCTACTTTTTCTTTTCATCAAAAGACTTTTGTTTGTGTTTTTAACTTTTCTTTAATATGGAATTTATTGTAAAATTGGTTCCCATACAACACACAGAACTCATCCCAACAGGTGCCCTCCTCAATACCCATCACCCACCCTCCTCTCCCTCCCACCCGCCATTTGTTCTCAGTTTCTAAGAGTCTCTTATGTTTTGGCTCCCTCCCTCTCTAACCTTTTTTTTTTCTTTCCCCTCCCCGTTGGTCTTCTGTTAAGTTTCTCAGGACCCACATAAGAGTGAAAACATATGGTATCTGTCTTTCTCTGTATGACTTATTTCACTTAACATAACACTCTCCAGTTCCATCCATGTTGCTACAAAAGGCCAAATTTCATTCTTTCTCATTGCCAAGTAGTATTCCATTGTGTATATAAACCACAATTTCTTTATCCATTCATCAGTTGATGGACATTTAGGCTCTTTCCATAACTTGGCTATTGTTGAAAGTGCTGTTATAAACATTGGGGTACAAGTGCCCCTATGCATCAGCACTCCTGTATCCTTTCAGTAAATTCCTACCAGTGTTATTCCTGAGTCAAAGGGTAGATCTATTTTTAATTTCAAAAGATTTTTGAACTGACTTTGTGACTTCCTGTTTGAATATCAGGCTGCAAAGTGCTGTATCACATCCCTCTTCTATTCAGGATTTACTAGAAAGTGATTACACTAACAATTAGTTCAAAGGATGAGACTCAACATGTCAGTTACAAAATTATACCTAAATGATGTGTATAGATTTGTAGTATTTAACAAGTTAGGATTAAGTGCCCTGGGTTTTACAAGGAGCACCAAAGTACTTGCTTGAGCAACCCAAAAACCTTATCAATGTCAAAGGCAAGATAGGACAAAGAACACGGATCCTGGAAAGAGGGGAAGGCAAACATTCACAGTAGCTTTTGCTTATGTAGGAAATTGTCTAATCTGTCTTCCTTTATTAGAAACACACTATCATTTTTCTAATGTAATATTTTGTGTTTTAGGGAGAGAATCTAAATGTGTAATGGTCCATGCAAGAAAAAAAACAAGTAGTATGGCTTCTTATAAGAAAGATGAATGAACTCACAAATCCTGCCTCAGCTGATAGAGAGAAAGTCAGGGTGGTAGGGAGAGAGAGAAGGTGGAAACAGAAGGAGACAGGGGAAGAAAAGAGAGAGATTGAGAGAGAAGCTCTCTTCATTTAAGAACCTGAAGCACTGCCTGGCCCTGAACTCTCTTGTCCACTCTGGTGTCTGCCAAATTAATTTAGATATCCCCTCCACACCCCAGACCATTGTTCTTTGAATAATGTCCTGTCAGAGCTTTGAACCTGAGCCTTAAGAATGCCTGCACAGACACAGAAAAGCTGGAGTGCTTTTATTCCTCATGTTATCAGCCCCAAAACTAAAGTGTGGTCCTATCCCATCAGTAGCTGGTATCTTAGGTTGGGTTCCCCCAGACAGGTGTAGTAACAGATGGAGTGCAGGTAGTGACTTCAGGAGGCACTTTTGGGGAGTCAGGGATGAGAATCCTTACTGATTAAGGGATAGAAAATCTTATGGGGACCTCTAAGAGACAGGGTAGTCTCCACGTTATTGCAACTGAAGGTCAGGAGAAGTGGCATCTATGTCCATTAAGCCCTGTTAGCCATTAGTTGATGACTGCTCTCAGGTGCTCTGGATCCTTGGCATCCTTGCTCATGCTTACACTGGCAGGTGGCCTACACCTCCCCTCAGGTGAATAGTAGAAGGTGAGGGCAGTGGAAACCATCTGGTCTGTGTAGATGGGAACAGTGAGTGCTAGGCTTATGGATTGGGCACCAAGATAGTCTGCAACAAAGAATAGCATTCAATTGATGCACACAATAATTTATTTTCCATAATGTATAGAAACCTTTGCTTAATGTTAGAAAACTAGCTTGACTCCACAGAGCAACCATTAACAATACTTTAACAGACTCCAAAAGTGTTGTTATGTTGGTTACATTGTTATCTAGCAAATTTTTATTGTTCAATAGGACTCTACCCAGGGATGGAGCAAGGGAATTGAAGGAAAACACCCAAACACCTTACACTGCCAGAGACATTGGAGTCAAGCGGCTCTGGCTCAAGGATGTCTCTGTTTCTGATCAGCTGTGTGACTTTGGGCAAGCCAAAGCCTTCACATTCTTATCCAAAAGTCATATACCCATTATAGGGTTAGTTTGAAGACTAAATAAGTCCATGCATGTAACCTGGTCAGCCCAGCACCTGGAATGGGTTGTATCATTAGATATCAGCACCTTTATTCATAGAGGCATCCCCTTCCTTGAGTATCTGTGAAAACAGAAAACAAGAGACCAGACTGTGTGCAGAAGGGACTGTCAACAACTGAAATGTTTCTTCCTCCCAAATATAGGTCAAATATGTCCCTAACAAATATTTCCAGCAACTGTAATACCTGTGGTACTGATCAGAGCTGAAGGAAGTGCTGAAGGATCCCTCATCATCTGGGGTGGAGATGATAACATTAAGAAGAAGTTTGCAATAAGGAATTATAAAAAAATGAGCAGGTGTTCAGTTGAGATCCCAGAATGTGCCTTTGCTCAAAATGTATTCTCTCCTGGGGAGGAGCCAAGATGGCAGAAGAGCATGGAAGTTTTTTTTTTTGCATCTCCGGTCCATGAAATACGGCAAGATAAACATTAAACCATCCTGCACACCTAGAAAATGGATTTGAGGATTAACACAACAATCTTCACAACCTGAACCACAGAAATCAGCAGGTATATGGCGCAGAGAGGTGAACTGGGAGAGAGAGAAGCCTCGGAGGGCAGGGAGCTGTTTCTGCTTGCAGAGAGAGGACAGAGATGGGGGAGAGTATGGGAAAAGCAACACCCAAAATGCACCTGTGGGGAAAGTGGAAAAATGGAAACAGCTGCAGGGACTGAACTAAAAAGGGAGAAAGGATAAAAGAGAGGGTTTAAATTCCACTAAGACTCTATAAACAGGAGGAGTGCAGAGTCTGAAATTCCACAGCTTGATACCTGGAGGTACTCTGGTAGGAAAGGCGAATCCCCAGGAGCAGAGTGAAGTCCCGGCAGTCCTTGGGCCACACAGGGAGAGGCCATTCCCCTACTGGGAGGACATTTGGTAGAGGCTGTGAGAATCCCCCACAAGCAGAGGTGCCAGCAGACCCTGGAGAACAATCACATTTGCTGGTGCTGGAACAAGGTCGCTAAGGGTAAAACCTGGTGTCAGATGTGTGTTGTGATTCTCCATAATCCCAGAAATGCTGCTGCTACATGGTTGTGTGAACATTTTCTGGGGCTGGCACCCAGCTTCAGTCTCTGGGCATGGTCAGCAGTATGGTCCCGGGAACGTTCCTGGGTATGGTCAGCACTCAACCATTGCTTGGTAAGACCCTCCCCCAGAAGGTCTGAATGGGATAAAACCACAGTCCCTCAGAAGTGAGGGGTTGGGAAACACAACCACATCTGGGATAAAGCTTGCTGCCTGGCAACCTGACAGCTTGGTCACAGGCAGTGTAAAAGCAGGGAGTGGATAGAAGCTGGAGACAAAGGACAGGTGTGCGTTAGCTGATCAGAGAGAACAGAGTTCCAATACTAGAGACTGGGTAGCTGGGTGACACGATTTTCACTCCTTCTGAGCATACGCATACACATCTACAAGTGCCACAACAATCCACCTCAGTGAGATAAGCAGCACCATCAAGTGGAGAAAGGAACTATTACACTAAGTCATGCCCAACTGGACAAACCTCACTCTTCAGGAGCACCACAAGTCACTCCGCCTGCTTACCTTATGGACTATAAATTGCTTTGTAGTTCCACATCTAGGGGAAAACAATGAAATTTCATTTTTAGTTTGGTCTATTTGCTGGTCCATTTATTCAATTTTCTTTTATTTTCTTTTCCTTTTTTTTCTTCTTCTTTTCTTCTTTTCTTTTTTCTTGAATACAGAAAGAAAAAAATATTTTTATTTTAAATTTTTATTAAAAATATTTTTATATCATTTTTCTACTATATTTTTGTAAATTTTTCCTATTCTATTTTACTTCCATTATTTCATTTTGTTCTATTTCGTTGTATCATTTTTTCAAATTTTTAAATGTTTGCCTTTTTTTTTAATTCCCCCTTTTCTCTAATCTATCAACCTCTTTTCAAAAACCAGTACAAAACACACCTATAATCAAGCATCATTTATTTGATTTTGTACATGTATGTGTATCGTTTTTAATTTTTTAATTTTAATTTTTTTACCATATTAATTCCTTTTCTCCCTTCAAAAGGATGAAATGAAGAAATTGACCCTAAAAGAAAGAGCGGGAAGAAATAACAGCCAGGGACTTAATCAACACAGATACAAGTAAGATGTCTGAACCAGAATTTAGAATCATGATACTAAGAATACTAACTGGGGTTGAAAATAGATTAGAATCCCTCTCTGCAGAGACAAAAGAAGTAAAAGCTAGTGAGGATGAAATTAAAAATGCTAAAACTGAGCTGTAATCTCAAATGGATGACACAGTGGCAGGAATGGATGAGGCAGAGCAGCGAATCAGTGACATAGAGGACAAACTTCTGGAGAATAATGAAGCAGAAAAAAAGAGGGAGACTACAGCAAAAGAGCACAATTTAAGAATTAGAGAAATCAGTGACTCGTTAAAAAGGAACAATATCAGAATCATAGGGGTCCCAGAAGATGAAGACAGAGAAAAAGGGGTAGAAGATTTATGTGAGCAAATCATAGCAGAAAACTTTCTTAACTTGGGGAAAGACACACACATCAATATCCAGGAAGCACAGAGGACTCCCATTAGATTCAACAAAAACAGACCACCAACAAGGCATATCATAGTCAAATTCCCAAAATACTCAGGCAAGGAAATAACCATGAAAGCAGCAAGTGAAAAACAGTCCTTAACCTACAAGGGAAGACAGATCAGGTTTGCAACAGACCTATCCACAGGAACTTGGCAGGCCAGAAAAGAGTAGCAGGATATATTCAGTGTGTTGAATCATAAAAATATACAGCCAAGAATTCTTTATCCAGCAAGACTGTCATTCAAAAAAGAGGAGAGATTAAAAGTTTCCCAAACAAAAATTAAAGGAGTTTGTGACCACTAAATCAGCCCTGCAAGAAATTTTAAGACGGATTCTCTGAGGTAAGAAAAGAGAAAAAAAAAAAAAAAAGACCAAAAGCAACAGAGACTAGAAACGACCTGAGAACACCAGCAGAAAACTTCAAATATAATGGAAATAAATTCATATCTTTCACTACTCACTCTAAATGTCAGTGGACTCAATGCTCCAATAAAAAGACATAGGGTAACAGAATGGATAAGAAAACAAGATCCATCTATATGCTGTCTACAAGAGACCCACTTTAGACCTAAAGACACATTCAGATTGGAAATGAGGGGATGGAGAACCATCTATCATGCTATTTGTCAACAAAAGAAAGCTGAAGCAGCCATACTTATATCAGACAATCTAGACTTTAAAATAAAGGCTGTAATAAGAGATGAAGAAGGGCATTATATCATATAAGGGGTCTCTCCACCAAGAAGACTTAACAGTTGTAACATTTATGCTCCAAATGTGGAGGAACCCAAATATATAAATCAATTAATCACAAACATAAAGAAACTCATTGACAATAATACCATAACAGTAGGGGACTTCAACACCCCACTTACAACAATGGACAGATCATCTAATCAGAAAATCAAAAAGGAAACAATGGCTTTGAATGACACACTGAACCAGATGGACTTAACAGATAAATTTAGGACATTTCATCCTAAAGCAATGGAATATACATTATTTTCCAGTGCACATGGAATGTTCTCAGAATAGATCACATACTGGGACACAAATCAGCTCTCACCAAGCACAAAAAGATCAAGATCATACCGTGCATACTCTCAGACCAAGGCTGTGAAACACAAAATGAACCACAAGAAAATATTTGTAATATTTTCACAGATAACAAAGATAACAAATACTTGGAGATTAAAGATGATCCTACTAAAGAATGAATGGGCTAACCAATAAGTTAAAAAGGAAAATAAAAAGTACATGAAAAACAATTAAAATGATAACATCACAGCCCAAAACTTCTGGAACTCAGCAAAGGTGGTCATAAGAAGGAAGTATATAGAAATCCAGGCCTTCCTAAAGAGGGAAGAAAGGTCTCAGATACACAACTTAACCTTAAACCTTAAAAAGATGGAAAAAGAGCAGCAAATAAAATAAAAAAAAGCAGAAGACAGGAAATAAAAAAATAGAGCAGAAATCAATGCTATCAAACCAAAAACAAAACAAAACAAAACAAAACAAAAAAACGCCAAAAAACAATACAACAGATCAATGAAACCAGAAGCTGGCTCTTGGAAAGAGTTAACAAAATTGATTAACCACTAGCCAGCTTGATCAAAAAGAAAATGAAAGAACCCAAATAAATACAATCAAGATTGAAAGAGGAAAAATCACACCAACAGAGCAGAAATAAAAAAAGAAATAACAGAATATTATGAGCAATTATACACCAATAAAATGAGCAATCTGGAAGAAATGGAAAAATTCCTAGAAACATATACACTACCAAAAGTGAAATAGAAAGAAATAGAAAATTTGAACAGACCCATAACCAGTAAATAAATTGAATTAGTAATCAAAAATCTGCCAAAAACAAGAGTCCAGGGCCAGATGGCTTTCCAGAGTAATTCCACCAAACATTTAAGGAAGAGTTAACACCTATTCTCTTGAAACTCTTCCAAAAAATAGAAATGGAAGGAAAACTTCCAAACTCTTTCTATGAAGCCAGCGTTACCTTGATTCCAAAACCAGAAAAAGACCCCACTGAAAAGGAGAACTATAGACCAATTTCCCTGATGAACATGGACGCAAAAATCCTCAACAAGATATTAGCCAGCCGAATCCAACAATTCATTAAAAAATTTATTCACCACGACCAAGTGGTATTTATACCTGGGATGCAGGTCTGGTTCAATATCCACACACACAAAAAAAAATCAATGTGATTCATCACATCAGTAAAAGAAAGAACAAAACCACATGATCCTCTCAATAGATGCAGAGAAAGCATTTGACAAAATACAGCATCGTTTCTTGATAAAGCCCTCAAGAAAGTAGGTATAGAAGGAACATCCCTCGAGATCATAAAAGCCATATATGAAAGATCCAACGCTAATATCATCCTCAATGGGGAAAAACTGAGACCTTTCCCCCAAAGGTCAGGAACAAGACAGGGATGTCCACTCTCACCACTGTTATTCAACATAGTATTGGAAGTCTTAGCCTCTGCAATCAGACAACACAAAGAAATAAAAGGCATCCAAATCGGCCAGGAGGAGGTCAAACTCTCACTCTTCGCAGATGACATGATTCTGTATATGGAAAACCCAAAAGATTCCACCAAAAAACTGCTAAAGCTGATTCATGAATTCGGCAAAGTTGCAGGATATAAAATCAATGCACAGAAATCAGCTGCATTCCTATACACCAATATTGAGGCAACAGAAAGAGAAACCAAGGAATCGATCCCATTTACAACTGCACTAAAAAAACATAAAATACCTAGGAATAAATCTAACCAAAGAGGTGAAAAACCTATACACTGAAAACTATAGAAATCTTGGGAAAGAAATTGAAGAAGACACAAAAAAGTGGAAAAGGATTCCATGCTCCTGGATAGGAAGAACAAATATTGTTAAAATGTCAATACTACCAAAAGCAATCTGCATATTGAATGTAATCCCTATCAAAATAATACCAGCATTCTTCACAGAGCTAGAACAAGCAATCCTTAAATTTGTATGGAACCAGAAAAGACCCTGAATAGCCAAAGCAATCTTGAAAAAGAAAACCAAAAGCCAAAGCAGGAGGCATCACAATCCCAGACTTCAAGCTGTATTACAAAGCTATAATCATCAAGACAATATGATAATGGCGCCAAAACAAACACTCACATTAATAGAACAGAATAGAAAACCCAGAAATGGACCCACAAACTTATGGCCAACTAATCTTTGACAAAGCAGGAAAGAATATCCACTGGAATAAAGCCAGCCTCTTCAGCAAGTGGTGATGGGAAAACTGGACAGTGACATGCAGAAAAATGAACCTGGACCACTTTCTTACACCATACACAAAATAAACTCAAAATTGATGAAAGGCTTAAATGTAACACAGGAAGCCTCAAAATCTTAGAGGAGAAAGCAGGCAAAAACCTCTTTGATCTTGCCCGCAGCAATTTCTTACTTAACATGTCTCCAGAGACAAGGGAAACAAAAGCAAAAATGAACTACTGGGACCTCATCAAAATTAAAAGCTTCTGCACAGTGAAGGAAACAATCAGCAAAACTGAAAGACAACCGACAGCATGGGAGAAGATATTTGCAAATGACATATCAGATAAAGGGTTAGTATCCAAAATCTATAAAGAACTTATCAAACTCAACACCCCAAAAAACTAATAATCCAGTGAAGAAATGGGCAAAAGACATTAATAGACACTTCTCCAAAGAAGACATCCATATGGCCAACCAACACATGAAAAAAATGCTCAACATCACTCATCATCAGGGAAATAAAAAGGGAGAAAGCAGGCAAAAACCTCTTTGATCTTGGCCACAGCAACTTCTTACTCAACATGTGTCTGGAAGCAAGGGAAACAAAAGCAAAAATGAACTATTAGGACCTCATCAAAATAAAAAGCTTCTGAACAATGAAGGAAATAATCAGCAAAACAAAAAGGCAACTGACAGAATGGGAGAAGATATTTTCAAACAACGTATCACGTAAAGGGTTAGTATCCAAAATTTATTAAAAACTTATCAAACTCAACATCCAAAAAACAAATAATCCAGTGAAGAAATGGGCAGAAGACATGAATAGACACTTCTCCAAAGAAGACATCTAGATGGCCAAATGACAGGTGAAAAAATTCTCAACATCACTCATCATCTGGAAATTACAAATCAAAACCACAACGAGATATCACTTCATACCTGTCAGAAGGGCTAACATTAACAACTCTGGCAACAACAGATGTTGGGGAGGATGCAGAGAGAGAGGATCTCGTTTGCACTGCTGGTGGGAATGCAAACTGGTGTAGCCACTCTGGAAAACAGTATGGAGGTTCCTCAAAAAATTAAAAATACAACTACCCTATGACCCAGCAATTGCACTATTAGGTATTTATCCAAGGGATATAGGTGTGCTGTTTCGAAGGGGCACAAGCATCCCAATGTTTATAGCAGCACTATCAACAATAGCCAAAGTATGGAAAGAGGCCGAATGTCCATCAATGGTTGAATGGATAAAGAAGATGTGGTATTCATATGTATATATATGTGTATGTATATAATATAATATAATATATATATATATATATGCACACAATGGAGTATTACTCAGCAATCAAAAAGAATGAAATATTACCATTTGCAACTACGTGGATGGAAATAGAGGGTATTATGCTAAGCGAAATTAGTCAGAGAAAGGCAAATTATCATCTGGCTTCACTCATATGAGGACTTTAAGATACAAAACAGATGAACAGAAGGGAAGGGAAGCAAAAATAATATAAAGACAGTGAGGGGGACAGATTATTAGAGACTCTTATATAAGGAGAACAAACAATGGGTTACTGAAGGGGGGTGGGGCTAAATGGGTTAGGGGCATTAAGGAATCTACTCCTGAAATCATTGTTGCACTATATGATAACTAACTTGAATGCAATTTTTTTAAAAAGTATCCTCTCTTTTGAGTATACTGTGTGTGTCTGTGTGTGTGTGTCCATGACAGCACTGCAAGACAAGAGTATCCCTTAGTGAAACTGTAGATGCATATGTGAACAACATTGGAGAAAATAGTTGATGTCATTAGTAAGCGGTTGGACGTGGAGGAGATCCTTTTCAAGGAAAAGGACCAACCAATCTCTCACTTTCTGGCAATCATGGTGACTCTTGTCTGGCGATGTGGTGGTCAGAGGTTGGGCTGGAGAGAAGACGTAAGGTGACTGGACAACCTACTTTTAATTTAGATTTAAACATGAAGAATTGAGTTGTCCTGGAGGCTAAGATTAGAATACTAGGGGCATTAGTGATTATAACACTAGCCCCCCAAATAAGGCCTGAATTCCTGCGTGACATCAGCATGTCATGTCTTAGCTGTTTTCACAATGGTGCCTCCATAAAATGTACATCTGGCCTGTAGTACCTCTTGAAATCATTGCTGTGAGGCATTGGGTCATTTTATTTCTCAATCTGCTGAATGTTTATAGCACTTCAGAGAGAGAAACTGCAGTGTGTAAATGTTTAAATTGCTTGGAAATCTGTCCCAAAATAAAACCTAAAATCTTCAGGCTAAGTTAGAAACAAAGGGCATATAAAGCACAAATTTCAATAGGAAACCAGAGTTTGAAAAAGTGATGTGAGAAATCCATTTAATTCCATGTTTATTCATCTGTGAGAGTGATGTGCAATCCACAGCCAGCCCTGGAGTCTGCTAATGAATTTATATGTTACTTATCTGGCTCCCTTCATTACTGCCTGTCCTGATGGTAAGTGAGGGCCTTTTAGAAGCCAGGATTCAGGATGCAGTACGAAATCATGGAAGGTTATTGTAGTAGTTGCCACCCAAAAGAACAGTGTGTAACACACACTCAGCTTTGCTATAGCTCACAATGGAGCCAATTCTGAAAGAGTTAGTGGCAGCAGGGCCAGACTGGCTGCTGAGATCCAGATGGAATATTGGATAGTTTACAGGTTTCTTAGACTTTCCTGAACTTCTGAGAAAGTATTTCTTAGAATTTAGTGTCCAAACCACATGAATCTGAATCACTGGGGTGTTGTCATAAAGAATAATTTGGGAGAAAGTGTAAAGTCTTGAATTTCCTGACATACAATAAATATTCCACAAAACTTATGATTGCAAATGGTATATATAATGGGATGAATGCTGTAAGGCCCTGATAGGAAATTGCTTTTGCTCTAATTTCTGCCCTGAAGCATGCTTTGTCAGATTCCTTTCATTCCTTGATTAAATTTCAAGAAGTTTCAACAGTTTTACTGTTACTTTCAGCCACTACATCAGACTTATTTTTAGGTACAATAAAAGCCTAATCCATGCTAACCTAAAACTGCAATCTTTCATCCATTCAAAGTTTTCTCCTCTCTCCAGCTTGATGGAAGGTAGGATTCACAGCAGACCCTCCAGAGGATTTTGTTGTCTCATCCTTTCTTGTATCACCTGGGGCTATGTACACAATCTGAAGAGTACAATCTGGGGAAAGAGTATACAATCTGGAAGACATACAATGGGACAGTGAAAGCCTACTCTTCTGACAAGCATCCCCTGCACCAATGGGCTTTTGTTGTTAACAAGAAAAGTACCACAAACCTAGCTGCCTATTGGTGCTCAGCAGTGCCCTTCCTCAGTCCATTTAACATACTCAGTTCATCCCTTTCAGGTCAACATGAAGTACTGACAAGCTGGGAGAAAGAAGCCACCTTTAAAAACAAACTCACTATATGAAGAAAGCATCATTAAAATGAATATTTGAAAATATTTTCATCATCATGTAATTGTATTATTAAGAACAATGGAATCATGTCTTGGATTAGACACTCAACATTGTTCTCATCTGCATGCTATTCAGATTTGTTTTTTTTTAAATCTTCCAAACGTAAAGATTCTGTGAGTTATGAAGTCATTCACTAAAATCAACAAGGAAGATGAAAGTTTACAGCAAAACAAACATCTTTGCATAATAGGTAGATGGGACTGAAAGGTGAGTATTCGGATTTACAATGCATGAACAATGTTTTATATCGCTCAGGGATTTTTTTATGCTATGACAGCCTTGGAAACCAAATATCAAAATAAATCAATGTAAAGCATGTTCTTAAATTGCTATGTTACAGAATTGCAAATAATTTTCCAAAAATTTTGAAGCATATTTGATCCTATTGCTCTCACTAAAATATTATCATTACAGAAATTGAATGTTTATAAATATCCTTATTATCACACTCATTACTTATTCCTGTGTGCTTCAAAATGTAAATATTAGTAAAGTTGCACATGTACACACATGTGTACTGGTGCACTACACACATGCACGCACGCACACACACACATACAGGCATATATTTTCAACTATTATCGGTAAGGTTACATGATCAGAAATCAGAATACTCAACTTTAAAATCCTAAGTGCATAGCCTTGCATACCCATTAGATTTATCTTGACCCTGAAATGAGGACACCTGTAGCTGTCCACCACCTGCCATGTGGATCTACCTCTGGTCCACGACCCTCAGACAGGCTCAGGTAACTGCGGATCACCAAGGCTCTCTATACCCTCCACCAGATGCCTCATCCAAGCTATCCTTGGCTCTATAGAAAAGAGACAGGATGCTGGGTTTAAGACTGATCTTTAGGGGTTTAACTTGATTAAAATAAATCAGGAAAAATGACCCCACCTTTTGAGTAACAATGTAAATTGTACACTGCAGTTAATTGTCTACTTCCCTCCTGTCTGAAGTCAGGTTCCCCTGGAGCACATACTAAGAAGTAACAGATTAACGTCAGAAGTGATTTATTAGGAAGGGACCTTCTAAACATCTAGGAAGGAGTGGGGAGGAAGCAGGATAGAGAAGCAGGGGCGTGATGCTAGGCAATTCTGGGAAACCTCTCAGGTTCACCTTGATCCTGCAGGAAGCTCTGGAACATTAATCAGACTTTGGAGTTTGTCTTTTTCAAAGGAAAGGGTCTGGCTTTTCATACTTCCACACTAGTCAGACAGGGACTACTGCCATCCCAGGGGATGTGACCTCAAAGTACTTCTGGCTGTCTGCTCTGAGGGTGCCATTGCCAGTGGCAGTCTTGGAAGAAAGCCGCAGGTGCAGTGGCCAGATGCCAAGACAAGCAAGGGGCACAAGACCCAGTCAAAGGGATCCAGGAGATCTGGTGATACACTACCATTTAACCACTTCGCTCACTCAGAGAACTATCTATCACTCTACTGCATCACAGCCACCACCAGACTTACCATCATAAGGTAAGCAAGCTCACCTTCACCAGACCTAATTCAAGGATCTCACTCAGGCCACAGTCATATGACAAGGATGGAGGCCTGGTGTCCTCAGCCCAGTTTTTATTTTATTAATAATAAAGCTGAAACAAGAAAAATCATATCCAGCATCATCAGGGAACTAAATATTCTAGATTATATAAACTTAATTTTAATGACAAAATCATATTTAAGTATTTGTATGAAAATCTTTCTAAATACAGCTTCTTTATCTGCCTACTTAGCTAAGGGATTCTGAGTATAATCAATGTTTTCCTAACAACATGACATCCTAACTACAAGTATCAAGTACTGTTCAATAATATCATGCAGTGCATGCTCAGTCTATTAAGATAGGAAGCAATACTTGATCTTGCATTGAGTGGCTTTTTATTACTGTACATTCCAATCCTTGAAGCAGTTTCTAGCACTTTCTCTCACCTCCACATCTTATACTCTGTCAATGCATGCTGCTGATGGTGCTTCTCTTAGCCTGCAGCATCCAGCTTGTATTCTAAGAAGTTTGATAAGTGGGCATCTTAGATCTGTCTTTGAACTAGAAGTTAACTTGACCTAAGTTAAGGCATGAGAAATACTTCCAGTCATAAGTTACATCAGCCTCAATACATGAGATTTAGCCACATTTTTACCCTTACGTAGACTCTTCACTTACTTGTTCTGCCTGATGTTTCAAATTTTAAGCCATAAGTCTAAAGAGGAAATTTCAAACCAAAAGTTGCAGCTGAATCTATAACCTAGACCTTCTCTCAGACAGTTAGATCTCTTCATTGTTCTGTTCAGCACAAGTTGTAAAGAAGAGATAAGCATCTTTATTCTAGCATGGATGAGAAAGAAACAAGAAGTCCCATCAGTCCAGAATTCAGCATGCTAGAAATAGGGCTCCTCTGTAGTGAAAACTACAAATGACATCTGTACTTACTAGTGGGACTTCAGGTAACTTACTATATTTTCTGTGTCTAAGCTAAAATTTCACTGAGATAAAGAAATATAAAAATATAAGAAAGAATCTGTTTAACTTGAAAAATCAGCTCATTGCTTTGGCTTGTGAATCCTACCTGTGTGAGAGAAAACATCTGTCCTTGCATTCCATAAATATTTTTGTGCACACTTATGTGCCCATCACTGAGCTAACCCCTTACTTAGCAAGAATTGGGACCTTGAAGGATGCATAACAAGCAGCACCGAGATGGGCTCTCAGAGCACCCATCCTCATAGTTTGTCCATCTAAACCATGACAAAAGACAACATCCCAGAATAAAGCTCCATGTCCCTGGGATTCTCGAAGACAGAACTCAACACAAAAGTTTGTTTTGAAGAAGAAACTTTCTTTATTTTCTTTAGAAGAAAGTTTTGCATACATCTTTAATGTGTATTTTTTCCTGAATGTACATTTATCCTGCTATGTCTCTCTATCATACTGACACTAAAATATCAGGTGCAATCCTTTTCTCAAGCTCATCCCACCTGTGCACCCCTTTAATATAAATATAATGTGCTCATTTTACTATCTTGAAATGAAATCAATAGGTAACATACTTGCTCATGTGTGTAATTTTTTAAAAGTATGATCTAATGACAATATAAAGGATAAATAACAATAATATGTATTTCAAAACATAACTGTTTGGGCATAAGTAATCAGGTGCTTGCACCCAAATGCAAAATCACTGTGGACACAATAACAAAATGACACCCATAAACAATATTTATTTGAAAACCAAATATAAAGAGTTTTGTCACTAGTGACATAAATTTCCAAGCTGGTGACCAACTTCTGACAAAGTTTCAAAACACAGTGTCATCTTCCCTAAAGTTGCTTGATTTTAGGATTCATGTTTCAGTATGTGTTAAAACTGGGCAAGAATTAACTTGTGTTTGCTTGTAAAATGCCATGAATTTTAGCCTACAGCTAATTAGGCTTTTCAGAGTCATGGGTCTTCAGCAAGACATTGAAATATGGTATAAGCCCTCACTGTGGGAGACTTCAGCAGAAGTGGTCTCCCAAAACCTGCCTGTGACCCTCTGGATTGCCAATCTCCCAAGTTAGTAGGCTGTTGGTAAATGAGCAACTTTGGCCCTGGCACTATGAGAAGAACTTATCTGTTCGATGCCTGCACTGAAGCAAAGGACACTGAGGACCTCCTTTGCTCCCTTATTGCCTGCTCCAGTGAGCAACCTAAAGTGAGCTGGGAGCCCAGGATGGAGGTGGGCCCCACACCTTCATGGAGCTCCTCATGAGAGAGAAATAAACTTGCCTATGTCTAAGATCCTGAGAATTCAGCATTTTCTGTTGTGACAGCTAGTGTTTGTTATCCTGCCAAACACAGGACCTATCCTTTGCATTTCAAGGTATTTTTGTCACTGACCTGCATCCACTAAACACTACCCAGGCTCCAGAAATTGTTGTGGCAAGCAAAGACAGCCTCACAAATTTCCAGAGTGCTTCCTGAAGAACCACGGCTTTAGATCCATGACAAACTAAAAATCTTCATTAAAGTGATTCTTCTTCCATTTTATGCCTAGGAATAGATTCATGGAATTTGCTCAAACTGCTTTCTAGTCCTCATTAAAATGAAGGAAACAATCATTCACAGCAGTCAGAATTATAGAAAAAACACAATGAGGTGGAAAGCAAACAGGCTTCAGCTTCTGATCACTAGTCTGTCTTGGGCTCTTTTGTGTTCATCAGGGCACTGGATGGGTTTTGCCTCCATACATCATGCAGATTCCTGGCATCTGTGAAGTCCAATGCCTTGTGTGGAATGGCTTTGTCCAGGTTGAGAGTTGTGTGACAGAAGGTAAGCATGCTCTCTGGACATGGCACCATAGAAAAGATGTCGAGGTTAGGTGAAGTGCTATCAGAATCAATCCACGAAGGGGAGGCATTGGGCCCCACGTCCCAGTGGCCCCTACTGGCCCAGGCACTCCCTGTCCCCCAATCATGGATGTAAATGAAAGTCCATATACAGGGATTCACTTCACATCCATGGTACTGTTTATGGTGTCTATGGTAACACTTTGAGTCTCTATCACTCACTGGACTATGTTGAGTCCATCTGCCTCTGCCTGAGCTGATGTTGTGTCTCTCCCAGACACCGAAAGGACTGCTGCTGTCATGGAGGATTCCTGACCCTGTTTTCTCCATAGATACTGGATTCAACCACAGCATATCGACTTTATTGATAGCAGAGAAATTAAACCAGCTACCACCCCCAAACCCACACTCCAGAGGCCATCTCTTGTATTAGATAAACTCTTTGGACCGCCAAGAATTTAATAGAGGGGTGTCCTGGAAATCTTTAGTCCATAAGACTAATTAGTCTAATTACCAAGCAATGTATTAGAAATTAGCAGAAGAAAATATGACAAGATTCTGGATTTTGTTTGTCTACATAAGCTAGTTTGGCTTTTACACATGACTATAAGCAAAAAAAAAAAAAAAAAAAAAAAGCTAAAATATAGTATGAAATTTAGTATATAATTCCTGGTCTTAGGCAGAAAAGCACTTGAAAATTTGGTATTTGCCATCAGTCAGGGCCAGTTTCATGTAAACCAGTTTTCTCTCTACACCCCATTCTGAATAGCCATTTATGGATGTTAATGCCAGTTTTTAAAAGACTCAACTCTTATACCTACAATGATTCTATTTGATAATATATTTGTACACAAAGAAAAGTCTCGAAAGGATCACCCCAGGCAGCTAAGTGTGCTCCTCATTTATTCAATTCACATTTTTGAGCATTTACTCTACACTAGACACTGTCACTTTCATGGGGATACAGAAGGGAGGAAAGATAGAAATCCTGTCCCTGTGAAGCCACCATGATAGTGGGTGCCAGTTGACAATAAACAGATCAGTCAGTAAATCACATAGAGCATTAGAAAGCAAGGGCTATAGGAAAACCCAGTGCAAGGAACATAGGAAGAAAAAGCTGAGATGTGGGTGGAAGGAACATCACTGAGAAGCAAAGCCCTGCATGGGAAAGGTTAGGAGCCAGGACACCAGGGGGCAAGGGTGGGGGAATGTTCTCCACAGAGACAGCAAAAAGAAAAAGGCTGTGAAGAAAGGCAGTGGTCTGGAGCAGAGTGGGAAGGGGTCCAAGGGAAGGTTGAGAGTAACTTGGTGTGGAAGGAAGTGGGAGAGACTTTAGCTTTACCCTGGAATTGGGATTCTGAACAGAGAAGCAAACTCATAAAATTTGCATTTACATTTTTGAAAGACCACACTAGAATGGCTTCAGAGGGGAGGGTGGAAAGGTGGTACAAACAGAGGTGTTTGTACTTCCTCCTGGAAAAGGATGCTGCTCCCTGGCCCTGGGCAGTAGTGATGGAGGCCTTGGGAAACAGCCAGAATCTGGATCTCTATCTACATTTGCCTACAGAATAACTATGGGTATGAGAGAGGACAAGTGTGACTAATCAATCCAAGATTTTGGCTGGAGCAGCTGCAAGCATGGAAGCCATTCATGGGGGAGGAAACAGTGGACAGAGCAGGCACAGAGAGGGCAAGGGACAGATCTGGAATGCACACTGGACATAACAGGTAGCTGAATATACAAGTCAGGATTTCAGGGAAGAGGTCTTATTCAAGGAACCATATTTGGAAGGAAACAATAGACAGTTGACAATTATAGCAAAGAATTGGAAGCAACAGGCAACTCAGTGAGGAGAGATAGCACTGTGAAGTGGCTCAAGACTAAGCTCTCAGTACTACAACACAAAGAAGTTGAGTTGATGAGAAAGAATCTGCAAAGCAGACTGAGAACAAGCCAGCAGTAGGGTAAAAGAAAAACAAAAAAGTACAGCTCCCTGAAAGCAAGGCAGGAAACTTGGGGGTGGGATTGGTGGGTGGATCAATAGTGATAAAAAACGTGAACCATATAAATGATGCCACATCCTCCCAGCTTAATTTACATCTACATGTGATCCTATGTGACACCCCTGTGTCTTTGTAAACACATTTGTGAACCATAGAGCTGGTGAGCACATGCTGTTTACATATATCACCTTGACACTGATGGGCATATGGTTAGTTGGCCATAAAAGATAAATACCTGCTGAGATATCAGCAACTTGGAAGAACAACATATTTATGGAAAACACACTCTTGTTTACTTGGAGGGTAGACACTGATAAGGATGATATAGATTTCAACCAGTAGAGGGCAGTTTTGTCTAACATGCCAGACCCTTAGATGTAAAACCCAACCTGCCACCAAAATATTAATCAATATAAGCCTTGGTCTGCCCACATCTCTCAGCAGACCACAGGGCATGCTGACAGAGGAGACAGAATAAAGACATTCACCATAAGAGGATGCAGACATATCAGCTGGAACTAACCAGAAGACTGGGGCCATTGGAGGGCCTGACCATGTGATGAAATCCCAGGGGAAAGGTGATTGGTCCTTTCTGCCTGGTTAATTCACATAATGGCTTGGCTGCTTAATTAACCCTAATTGCTTGATCTACTAATTGTTTAATTTGCTATGAGAATAAATGTATGTTTAGTAAGCAATAAGTTGTTCCTAGATTTCTTGGCTACTTTTTCCCATGGACATCCTCAAACCAGGGAGCATTCATATTTAACAATTGGCAGCTGACTCATATACCACAAAAACAATGTATGCAGCAATGTAAAGTAAGGTGCTGAGTGGGCATTGTCTATCATCTTTTGCAGCATGACCATCCGTGAAGAAAAGTTTGTGTACATTGGAGTGGATTCAGGAGAAAACAGGAGGGTGGGGACTGAAGGCAGTGAATCCTGAGTGACATTCTTGCTCTGAGAGTCATGGAATTAGGAGATGGTGGCTGGGGAGGGTGATGACATCAAGAGAGTATCTCTAACATAGAAGAAAGAACTACATGCTTGCATGCTGTGGGGCAAGGGGCAGAGAGAGGAGAAGATGACATAGGGAGAGAAGTGAGAGTTGCTGGTGTGGTGTTCCTGAGCCAGTGAAGGGGACAGAAGCCTAGTGAACACACAAGAGCCTGGCCACAGGGAGTAGGGGAAGGGTCATGAACTGAGGATAAAGGCAGATGTGTGGTGAAGATGCCAGTGTGTAAGGGGCTGTGGTTGGCAGAGAAGCTGGCTTGAGTGAGGAACAGGACATGGGTTAAGTCCAGTGAAATTATAAGAAAATATATAATAAAGAAAAAAGTAGAACTCAATGATCAGAAACAAAGTTTAAATAGAACGGATCAACAAAGACAAAAGTTTGATTCATTAAAAAGCTAATAAAGGGGGTGCCTATTGTGGCTCAGTCAGTTAACTTGGGGTCAGGTCATGGGTTTCACAGTTTGTGAGTTCGAGCCCTGCATCGGTCTCTCTGCTGTCAGCGCAGACCTTGCTTGGAATTCTCTGCCTCCCCCTCTCTCTGCCCCTCCCCCACTCGCTCTCTACCTTTCGAAAACAAATAAACATAAAATAATTTTTAATAAAGCTAATAAGATAGGAAAAGTCTTTTCCCCCAAAAGAGACCACAGAAACAGACCATAGAAGTGGTTTTCCTGATGTTTTTCTACTAAACATTTCCATATCCTGCTTCTCTGCCTTGAGTCAATGCTATTGTTCCTGACCAAACATGTGGAAAATATCACCTCCTATTGCTGACTCATGGCCTCAGGTTTCCACGGACTTGGTCTGACATCATAGAAACATTCCACTACATTCTGTCCTACCTAGTGAGTTGGAGTTGGATAATTGCATGATTGTCTTTGTCTAGGTAAGTAAGGTTTTTACTTTGAAGTACAAAGTGCCAGATGCCACCACTATTGGTCAGACCTATCTCTCTCTATACCCAACTAAGTCAGTGCAGCAGCACCTGCCATGGATGCATTCAGAGGGCTGCTTTGACACAGCTGGGCAAGATTGAGAGCCAAAATGGTAGAGGCTGGGATTCTATGGTGGAAAAGTCATGGTCCTAAGCCTTGCATAAAGCAGATTTCCCACTCCAACAGACCTGGCGGGTGACATTCCAGCTTTGGGGACAGGGACACACTCCCTCACAGGCTAGCCCATCCTTTTGTTAGAGTAACTGCTTCTCTGAAAAGCCTCCCTGATTTAGCTGTAAAGAGCTCTTGGAAAACGTTGGAAGACCAGTTATAGATCTGGAAAAATGCAAAAGCAAATCAAATCCCACTTCCACATGATAATTGTATGAAACTTGAAAGAAATTCTGATGTCTTTAACCAGAGGTGAATAACCTAAACACACCAGTCTATGCAGTAGTTGGTTGGGTGGGGTATATAGTGAGGACTTCAGCCATTAGACATCATGTGCCTATCCACTGGGGCAAGCCATCTTCAACTCCACCCCACATGGTGGTCATGGGGAAAAATTAGACAAAAAAGCCAAACCTAGGTTTTTCTGAAAATAAGTCAGAAATATTGACTTGTAGTGAAAATGGGTTGGTTGGTCACAACATTTCCATTGCTTAAGATTGCTTAAGATTTCACTTTTTCAGGATAAACTTAAGCAAACCAGTTGGTATCCTTGATGTCACAAAAGTTTTAGAACTTCAGCCCCAACCCCCATAAAGATAATTCTCCTCTTAAAATCTCACCAGAAAATGGATTCATCACTTTAACAAGATTCTCCCAGTGCAGTAAAAGGAGATTCTTATCTTTGCTCCAACACTGCAGATTTCCATTAATGAAATCTTTGCTTGTCTTTGCTTGTATCGTTTGGATTTCTGTTTAGCCAAAAATACCTGTCTTGTGTGTATACAATTTATTTATTTATTTATTTATTTATTTATTTATTGGTTCAGAACTTTAATATGTGACTCTTAAAATAAATTTAATTAAGATAGGCTGTGATGGTGGTGATGCAGGCTGCATTGAGCCAAGTTGGTGGAATTTCTATGTATTGTAAATGACAAGGTCTAGGGTGGGACTGGGGATATGGGTGGCTGAGGTAGGTAGAGGACAGGCCATGTGATAAGATGCAGTAATTTACTGCATCTTAATTGTAGACAGGCTCCATGTGGATGCCCATGTGAGATATAGATTGTTTGGGAAGCTGAGATCCAAGGAATGAAGGGTAACAGCTCTAGGGAGCCTATAAACAACCACTAAAAGAAGGAGCAGAGGATGAAGACAGAGAAGGGCCATGCCACACCAGGTTCAGGTGGTAACAGGACTGTAGAAGAAATGCATTTGACCAGAGTAGGCTGCTGGGAGTTATGCAGGCTCTCTCAGCTCCTAGCACAGAGATAAAATCCTTGTCATGTTTGTGGGGTCTGCCAGAACCAGCTTGTGGCTCCTTTTCAACCTTCACCCTAGAACTTGGCTCACTGGGATTCAGTCCACAGGCTTCCTCCCCCCCCCCCCCGCCCAGTCCCTGGTACAGGCCATATGCCATTCATCCCAGGACATTGGTATGGACTGTTCCCCCTTGGTGAATGCCTCCACACTGATTCCCACAGACACTTGTCTTTTTTCCTGCATTTCATCAGATCTCAGCACACCTGTCTCCAGAAGTGGACTTCAACTGAGGGGATCTCATTGGATGTGAGTCTGTACCTGCATTTCCTAAACTCTCTGGGCTCATTTTCCTCACTTCTCAACATGCATGAAGTGCCTATCTCTTGTCTTAAAGCATGGAGGTGAAAGAGAAGCCATGTACGAATGGGTCCAGCTCAGTTCCTGGGCTTTAAACAAAGGTTGCCTAAGTCTAAATAATGCATGTAAGTGTCCAGTTAAAGAGTGAAATAATATACAAATAAATATGGTGGTTTGGAATGACCAGTGCCCCCATCAACCCACCGTGATTGAAAGATGGGGCCTTGGTTGGAAACATCGATTCACACAGGGTCAGGGCTCTCACCCTGCCTGACCCAAGGAGGGGTTTGATCTGAGTGACCTGAGGCAGGCCCCCCATCTCTGTCTGACACCCTGGTGTTCCCAGTGGTTCTAAGGATGATGATAACCTCAGAGGGACCCCAGCCCATTTTCTGGCAGAACAAGTGAATCACCTACAGAGGTTTCGGCCAAAAGGCTCATTGATGTCCACTGTAGCTGCTCTTGCAGGAGCTTTACTACCTGAACTTGACCTATAGACCAGAAGTGAAGGCCAGCTCACCACCTGAATGCTGCTTGTGGGCCTGATAAATTTTATGCTACAATCCCACGCCAGCCCAGGGGAATGTGGAGCACCCAATTATGTTGATTTGTCATCTAGCTGCACAGTTCTGAGTCAAGGAGGAGCCAATCAGTTCTAAAGAGGACCAAATGACTAAGAGCAACTTTTCTCACTGAAAAGAATCACTTGAAGACCAGACTTCAGTTTTCTTTATAGAAAGTCAAATGAATGGAATTTCTAAACTTTAAAATCTTAAAAATCCAGAGTTCAGCTAAAACTCTAAGATCCCACTGACCTCTTTGTAATGCCAAGCTTTGTGGGATTGAGTTTTGGTTAGAAACAGAGAATTTTATTGAGTCATTTAAGGTTGCTTCAGATATCCAAAGGGGTTATTAAGTTGGGCTTTGCTCTATAAGTGGGGAATTTTCTAGATGTTTAACTTGAGGAGATGTCCCCCTCCCCCTGCTGCCAAACACTATCACCCATCACCTATCTCTTTATCACTTATCCTTGTGGCTAAAGAAGAGTAAAAGACTGAAAATATAATTCTGGGTAAAGGACAAGTAAATGTAATCACTAAAGTTATTTTGTTGATAGTCAATATAAGCCAATTACTTAAGCTGAGCAAAAACTAAGCAGCAAATGGAATTCATGAGAAGGTGACTAGGGATCCTTGGGCTTTTAAGGGAGGAAGGACTGACCATCCCTGCAGTGAGAAATAAAGCAACCAGAAGGCCCATCAGGAAATATGAACCCTCCTGGAATATTACTATCAACTTAGCTCAGGTCAACCACCTCACTTCCTGCATCTCTCAGGTCTTCATATTATACTTTCTTCTAAAAAGCGTATGACAGTCTAGGTCTGGTTACACAATTAGTCCAGAGGGGTCACACTGCACTAGCAAGTTTTCTGAGGATCACCCCTGTGAATTACGATGGGTCCTAGAGAGAGGCACAAAGAAAGTCAGTTATCTGGAATTATTGTGCCAAAAGTCCAGTTCACATTAGGATGTTGTGACTGGAAAAATGGAAATTCAAGATTGATATCCAGGTGAGGAGAAATTCAGTGTGTTGAGCCCAGTCCTGCACACTATTCTTGCCACAGTGGCTTTGTGCACAAGCCCACTGAACAAGAACAATGCTGGAGGGGGAAGGGTAATACATGGAGTAGACCAATTCCTGATCAAGTCGCCAATAACTGATGATATCACTAACCAAAACACCTTTTTTTTCCTAGAGAATTTGCCATTTTATTTATTTTTTTTAATATATGAATTTTATTGTCAAATTGGTTTCCATACAAAACCCAGTGCTCATCCCAAAAGGTGCCCTCCTCAATACCCATCACCCACCCTCCCCTCCCTCCCACCCCCCATTAACCCTCAGTTTGTTCTCAGTTTTTAACAGTCTCTTATGCTTTGGTTCGCTCCCACTCTAACCTCCTTTTTTTTTTTTCTTCCCCTCCCCCATGGGTTTCTGTTACGTTTCTCAGGATCCACATAAGAGTGAAACCATATGGTATCTGTCTTTCTCTGTATGGCTTATTTCACTTAGCATCACACTCTCCAGTTCCATCCACGTTGCTACAAAGGGCCATATTTCATTCTTTCTCATTGCCACGTAGTACTCCATTGTGTATATAAACCACAATTTCTTTATCCATTCATCAGTTGATGGACATTTAGGCTCTTTCCATAATTTGGCTATTGTTGAGAGTGCTGTTATAAACATTGGGGTACAAGTGCCCCTATGCATCAGCACTCCTGTATCCCTTGGGTAGACTCCTAGCAGTGCTATTGCTGGGTCATAGGGTAGGTCTATTTTTAATTTTTTGAGGAACCCCACTGTTTTCCAGAGTGGCTGCACCAGTTTGCATTCCAACCAACAGTGCAAGAGGGTTCTCGTTTCTCCACATCCTCTCCAGCATCTATAGTCTCCTGATTTGTTCATTTTGGCGACTCTGACTGGCGTGAGGTGATATCTGAGTGTGGTTTTGATTTGTATTTCCCTGATAAGGAGTGACATTGAGCATCTTTTCATGTGCCTGTTGGCCATCCGGATGTCTTCTTTAGAGAAGTGTCTATTCATGTTTTCTGCCCATTTCTTCAATGGGTTATTTGTTTTTCAGGTGTGGAGTTTGGTAAGCTCTTTATAGATTTTGGATACTAGCCCTTCGTCCGATATGTCATTTGCAAATATCTTTTCCCATTCCGTTGGTTGCCTTTTCATTTTGTTGGTTGTTTCCTTTGCTGTGCAGAAGCTTTTTATCTTCATAAGGTCCCAGTAACTCACTTTTACTTTTAATTCCCTTCCCTTTGGGGATGTGCTGAGTAAGAGATTGCTACGGCTGAGGTGAGAGAGGTCTTTTCCTGCTTTCTCCTCTAGGGTTTTGATAGTTTCCTGTCTCACATTCAGGTCCTTTATCCATTTTGAGTTTATTTTTGTGAATGGTGTGAGAAAGTGGTCTAGTTTCAGCCTTCTGCATGTTGCTGTCCAGTTCTCCCAGCACCATTTGTTAAAGAGACTGTCTTTTTTCCATTGGATGTTCTTTCCTGCTTTGTCAAAAATGAGTTGGCCATACGTTTGTGGGTCTAGTTCTGGGGTTTCTATTCTATTCCATTGGTCTATGTGTCTGTTTTTGTGCCAATACCATGCTGTCTTGATGATGACAGCTTTGTAGTAGAGGCTAAAGTCTGGGATTGTGATGCCTCCTGCTTTGGTCTTCTTCTTCGAAATTACTTTGGCTATTCGGGGCCTTTTGTGGTTCCATATGAATTTTAGGATTGCTTGCTCTAGTTTTGAGAAGAATGCTGGTGCAATTTTGATTGGGATTGCAATGAATGTGTAGATAGCTTTGGGTAGTATTGACATTTTCACAATATTTATTCTTCCAATCCATGAGCAGGGAACGTCTTTCCATTTCTTTATATCTTCTTCAATTTCCTTCATAAGCTTTCTATACTTTTCAGCATACAGATCTTTTACATCTTTGGTTAGATTTATTCCTAGGTATTTTATGCTTCTTGGTGCAATTGTGAATGGGATCAGTTTCTTTATTTGTCTTTCTGTTGCTTCATTGTTAGTGTATAAGAATGCAACTGATTTCTGTACATTGATTTTGTATCCTGCAACTTTGCTGAATTCATGTATCAGTCCTAGCAGACTTTTGGTGGAGTCTATCGGATTTTCCATGTATAATATCATGTCATCTGCAAAAAGCGAAAGCTTGACTTCATCTTTGCCAATTTTGATGCCTTTGATTTCCTTTTGTTGTCTGATTGCTGATGCTAGAACTTCCAACACTATGTTAAACCACAGCCATGAGAGTGGACATCCCTGTCGTGTTCTTGATCCCAGGGAAAAAGCTCTCAGTTTTTCCCCATTGAGGATGATGTTAGCTATGGGCTTTTCATAAATCGCTTTTATGATGTTTAAGTATGTTCCTTCTATCCCGACTTTCTCAAGGGTTTTTATTAAGAAAGGGTGCTGGATTTTGTCAAAGGCCTTTTCTGCATCAATTGACAGGATCATATGGTTCTTCACTTTTTTTTTATTAATGTGATATATCACGTTGATTGATTTGTGAATGTTGAACCAGCCCTGCATCCCAGGAATGAATCCCACTTGATCATGGTGAATAATTCTTGTTATATGCCGTTGAATTCGATTTGCTAGTATCTTATTGAGAATTTTTGCATCCATATTCATCAGGGATATTGACCTGTAGTTCTCTTTTTTTACTGGGTCTCTGTCTGGTTTAGGAATCAAAGTAATACTGGCTTCATAGAATGAGTCTGGAAGTTTTCCTTCCCCTTCTATTTCTTGGAATAGCTTGAGAAGGATAGGTATCTCTGCTTTAAATGTCTGGTAGAACTCCCCTGGGAAGCCATCTGGTCCTGGACTCTTATTTGTTGGGAGATTTTTGATAACCGATTCAATTTCTTCGCTGGTTATGGGTCTGTTCAAGCTTTCTATTTTCTCCTGATTGAGATTTGGACGAGTGTGGGTGTTTAGGAATTTGTCCATTTCTTCCAGGTTGTCCAGTTTGTTGGCATATAATTTTTCATAGTATTCCCTGATAATTGCTTGTATCTCTGACGGATTGGTTGTAATAATTCCATTTTCATTCATGATTTTATCTATTTGGGTCATCTCCCTTTTCTTTTTGAGAAGCCTGGCTAGAGGATTGTCAATTTTGTTTATTTTTTCAAAAAACCAACTCTTGGTTTCATTGATCTGCTCTACAGTTTTTTTAGATTCCAAATTGTTTATTTCTGCTCTGATCTTTATTATTTCTCTTCTTCTGCTGGGTTTCGGCTGCCTTTGCTGTTCTGCTTCTATTTCCTTTAGGTATGCTGTTAGATTTTGTATTTGGGATTTTTCTTGTTTCTTGAGATAGGCCTGGATTGCAATGTATTTTCCTCTCAGGACTGCCTTCGCTGCATCCCAAAGCGTTTGGATTGTTGTATTTTCATTTTCATTTGTTTCCATATATTTTTTAATTTCTTCTCTAATTGCCTGGTTGACCCACTCATTCGTTAGTAGGGTGTTCTTTAACCTCCATGCTTTTGGAGGTTTTCCAGACTTTTTCCTGTGGTTGATTTCAAGCTTCATAGCATTGTGGTCTGAAAGTATGCATGGTATAATTTCAATTCTTGTAAACTTATGAAGGGCTGTTTTGTGACCCAGTATATGATCTATCTTGGAGAATGTTCCATGTGCACTCGAGAAGAAAGTATATTCTGTTGCTTTGGGATGCAGAGTTCTGAATATATCTGTCAAGTCCATCTGATCCAATGTATCATTCAGGGCCCTTGTTTCTTTATTGACTGTGTGTCTAGATGATCTATCCATTTCTGTAAGTGGGGTGTTAAAGTCCCCTGCAATTACCACATTCTTATCAATAAGGTTGCTTATGTTTGTGAGTAATTGTTTTATATATTTGGGGGCTCCTGTATTTGGTGCATAGACATTTATAATTGTTAGCTCTTCCTGATGGATAGACCCTGTAATTATTATATAATGCCTTTCTTCATCTCTTGTCACAGCCTTTAATTTAAAGTCTAGTTTGTCTGATATAAGTATGGCTACTCCAGCTTTCTTTTGGCTTCCAGTAACATGATAAATAGTTCTCCATCCCCTCACTCTCAATCTAAAGGTGTCTTCAGATCTAAAATGAGTCTCTTGTAGACAGCAAATAGATGGGTTTTGTTTTTTTATCCATTCTGATACCCTATGTCATTTGGTTGGCACATTTAATCCATTTACATTCAGTGATATTATAGAAAGATACGGGTTTAGAGTCATTGTGATGTCTGTATGTTTTATGCTTGTAGTGGTGTCTCTGGTACTTTGTCTCACAGGATCCCCCTTAGGATCTCTTGTAGGGCTGGTTTAGTGGTGACAAATTCCTTCAGTTTTTGTTTGTTTGGGAAGACCTTTATCTCTCCTTCTATTCTAAATGACAGACTTGCTGGATAAAGGATTCTCGGCTGCATATTTTTTCTGTTTAGCACACTGAAGATATCGTGCCAATCCTTTCTGGCCTGCCAAGTTTCAAAGGAGAGATCAGTCACGAGTCGTATAGGTCTCCCTTTATATGTGAGGGCACGTTTATCCCTTGCTGCTTTCAGAATTTTCTCTTTATCCTTGTATTTTGCCAGTTTCACTATGATATGTCGTGCAGAAGATCGATTCAAGTTACGTCTGAAGGGAGTTCTCTGTGCCTCTTGGATTTCAATGCCTTTTTCCTTCCCCAGTTCAGGGAAGTTCTCAGCTATAATTTCTTCAAGTACCCCTTCAGCACCTTTCCCTCTCTCTTCCTCCTCTGGGATACCAATTATGCGTATATTGTTTCTTTTTAGTGTATCACTTAGTTCTCTAATTTTCCCCTCATACTCCTGGATTTTTTTATCTCTCTTTCTCTCAGCTTCCTCTTTTTCCATAACTTTATCTTCTAGTTCACCTATTCTCTCCTCTGCCTCTTCAATCCGAGCCGTTGCCATTTCCATTTTGTTTTCCATTTCGTTTAAAGTGCTTTTCAGCTCCTCGTGACTGTTCCTTAGTCCCTTGATCTCTGTAGCAAGAGATTCTCTGCTGTCCTCTATACTGTTTTCAAGCCCAGCGATTAATTTTATGACTATTATTCTAAATTCACTTTCTGTTATATTATTTAAATCCTTTTTGATCAGTTCATTAGCTGTTGTTATTTCCTGGAGATTCTTCTGAGGGGAATTCTTCCGTTTGGTCATTTTGGATAGTCCCTGGAGTGGTGAGGACCTGCAGGACACTTCCCCTGTGCTGTGGTGTATAACTGGAGTTGGTGGGCGGTGCCACAGTCCGGTTTGATGTCTGCCCCAGCCCACCACTGGGGCCACAGTCAGACTGGTGTGTGCTTTCTCTTCCCCTCTCCTAGGGGCGGGATTCACTGTGGGGTGGCGTGGCCTGTCTGGGCTACTTGCACACTGCCAGGCTTGTGTTGCTGGGGATCTGGCATATTAGCTGGGGTGGGTAGGCAAGGTGCATGGGGGCAGGAGGGGCAGACTTAGCTCGCTTCTCCTTCGGTCATCCACTTCAGGAGGGGCCCTGTGGCAGCAGGAGGGAGTCAGATCTGCTGCCGGAGGTTGGCTCCACAGAAGCACAGCATTGGGTGTTTGCGTGGAGCGAGCAAGTTCCCTGGCAGGAACTGGTTCCCTTTGGGATTTTGGCTGGGGGACGGGCGAGGGAGATGGCGCCGGCGAGCGCCTTTGTTCCCCGCCAAGCTGAGCTCTGTTGTCCGGGGGTTCAGCAACTCTCCCTCCCTTTGTCCTCCAGCCTTTCCGCTTTCTGAGCAGAGCTGTTAACTTATGACCTCCCAGACGCTAAGTCGCGCTTGCTGTCAGAACGTGTTTGCTGTCAGAACACACTCCGTCAGGCCCCTCCGCTTTTGCCAGCCAGACTCAGGGGCTCTGCTTGGCCGGCGAGCTGCCCCTCCACCCCAGCTACCTCCTGCTAGTCCATGGAGCATGCACCACCTCGCCGCCCTTCCTACCCTCTTCCGTGGGCCTCTTGTCTGCACTTGGCTCCGGAGACTCTGTTCTGCTAATCCTCTGGCGGTTTTCTGGGTTATTTAGGCAGGTGTAGGTGGAATCTAAGTGATCAGCAGGAAGCACGGTGAGCCCAGCGTCCTCCTACACCGCCATCTTCCCTCTCTCTCCCAAAACACCTTTATGTTACCCCCAGTGGTCAACCCACCTGAATCCTGAGCACCATGAACCATTATCGAGCTTCCTTTTCTAAGTTTCAATAACCCCATCCATTGTGTTCCATGCCTGTACATAGTTACTGGTTTCCTCCAACCTGTATTTTTTTTCTTCTCTGCCTTTGCAGGATCCTTCCTCAGAAATACCCACCACCCCTCCACTCAAGAAACCCAGAACTAAAAGTTGGGCGAGTGATCATTTCTCTCCAGCATGCTGGCTTATTTCAGGATTTTGCTCATGAAACACTACACATCGTTTTGTCAGCATAAAACAGGAAAACTTTGCTGAGATGCATGTCAACTTCAGCAACTCCTTGTTTCCATCTTGCTCAGATTCAAAATTCAGATTTCCCAGAGAAAGAATCTGAGATGCCCAGCTTGGATCAGTTGGCTACTGCCTGAGAGGCCATGTGATGTAGAAGAGCCACAACTGCTACCATCAGGAGCCCTCTGGGGACAGTATTGAAAGAGACAAGAGCAATTGTAAACCAGGACATTTACCATTAGCCTCCACAGAGGATCAAGGCAAAGGCAAGCCTAGATTTCCTCTGTGTAAACAACCTAATTATCCAGCATGGAACACCACACTGCCTTCACAGTTTTATTTCATAAATAGCTCTTTGTTGCTGCAGCAGGCTGGCTTTTGGAGAAGGGAAAGTGGGATGTGAAATAGGTGCAGAGACTTTTGGCCTTTGTCAACGAACAGACCATGTCCTCATACACTTATTCTGTTTTAGATAATGGTTGGAGATTTTTTTCACTCTGCTTCACCATAAGACAGCACTCTGTTTCTTGAGACGGATACCCTATAGATGAGGTCTGATGGAAACCACTGGAATCTGAGAAATATTTCCTTTTAAGCCCCTAGTTTAGAGGCAAAAGTTCATCTCATCAAGACTGTTCCCACTCATGGTAAAAAAGAATAAAAAAAAACTCCCTCATATTTGGAATTGGTACCTCCAAGCCACCTCCAACAGCATGGTTCCAAGGAAAACAATCAATCATAACACACTGACTCCCACCCCTGCCATCAACTCCAGGGCTGGGCAGGTGAACCATGCTGTGTCAATCTGAGTTCTTTCACAGAATATTTTAAATTGGAACTTAAACTCCCTTTATGGTAGCAACACTTGGTTAATATGGTCCCAGAGAGACCCTCAATTATATTTATGTATTGTGCAGAAGTTAAGTTTGAGGGTGATAACAAATTGCAAAGAAAACCAGAAATGAGACACAGAACGGGGAGAAGCCTGACAGTGATTGCTTCCTGGATTCCAGCACCCTTGAAGCCTTGTTCTGTCTTGTTCCTTCCTGGGATAAGCCAAAGAGTCCCCATTTTTATCCTAATCTAGTTTGGGTTTGGCTCTGGAATTTGAACATTCCAACTTTTGCAGAAACAATTAGGTGTATAACTGGAGAAATCCAAGAAATAGGTTCTGAAGGAGTAGAAGCAAGTCATAAAGGAACAGGAGAAAAGTGTCAGGAATCACTGAGATCCCTTCTCCCCCATTGTGGTAGAGAAGTGACTGGTTATCTGAGATGCAGATGCTGTTGGCACCCAGTTCACAGCCCCTCAACACTCCTTATCCCAGTGCTGCCAACCCACAGCAGTCAGAGGACTGTGCCCTCACTGCAAAGCAGACTGAGGAAGTGACATCTGGCATTTTCCACTTACATAAAGGGGGCCAGATTTTGTTGCTGTAGGTAGAAGACTCTTGGAGTATAGGAAGGTGATTCAGATGTCAGGCAGACAAAAAGGATGACAAATTCCACTGTGAGCCCTCAAAAGGTAAGTCTGCTATTTCTGCTCTCAGACATGACATTTTAGACCATGAGGCAAGGGAACTCTTTCCAGAGAGAAGGCCCAGGAGTAGTTGGATTACCTAACCAGAGATCCAGGGAGCCAGAAGCATATAAAACAAATCTGTTGGTAAGATATTTTCCTGGTCCAAAAATATACAGTCAGAACACCCTGGACTAATATTTCTTATTTTATTTTTCTTTTCTAAAGAATAATATCCACCATACTTAACTACTTTAGTTCTGAAAGAACAAACTTAGATGCAGCTTGTGTCCCCAAATCTAGTCATCCAAGGGTCCCAGGTCACTCTTGAACTTGCTGCAGATTGTTTCTATGAACAATAACACCCTCCTTTTTTAAAATTAAACCATGTTTTGTTAGATTTATGTCACTTGCAATCAAATTAATTGTGACTCTGAGACTAAATTGTGTTGTTCTGGGCAGAATTTCCTTGTACCTGCTAGCATCCTCATTACACTGAAAAGATGCATCAGTTAGCTTTTGCTACATAACAAATCTTTCCACAATGCCATGACCTAAAACAATAAGGATTTATTATTGCTCATGAGTCTGTATGCTTCTGAACCACTATGCTTCTCTGTACAGGCTTGGCTGATCTTAGTAGGGTTCACTTATGCCTCTGAGGTCTACTGAAAGGTTGGCTGGAATTTGGCTGGCCTAAGATGACCTCAGTCATCAGTGGGGTGGTTGGTTGGCTGTTAGCTGGGGTTATGGGCATGACCAGGCTTCATCATCCAGCAGGCTAATCTGTGCTTGTTCACACAGAAGTTCAGTAGGTTCCTAAAAAGAGATGCAAGGCCTCTATAATCCAGGTTTGTAACTGGTACCCTGTCACTTTCACTGACTTCTATTGTCCAAAAGTGGTCACAAGACCAGACCAGAGTCAGCGGATGGAGAATTAGACACTGCCTTTTGAGGAGAGGAGTTATGTATAATGGTGGCTGTTTTGCAATGCACCACAGTTGAAGGGAGACAGATGAATGAAGAATTACAGTCTCCACTGGTGACATACTTCTCCCTGGGAAACTTCCAAACCTTGGTTCAGGAGACCCTCTCACCTCTAATCATTGGATGATTTCTACTATAATATCTTGCCCTCAAACCAGAAATCATTGAGATTCTTTTCCTTAGTACTAAGTGTGATAACTTTACTTAAATTACTCAACAATGACAACAACATGAAAAGTCAACAGGGAGAAAGGAAAGGGGGAAAGAAACTGGACTGGCCCAAGTCATGTTGACAAGATGAAAATAGATGCAAATATTGGAAAAAACTTCCTCAAATTTCATAAATTTTGAAGTATTAATTATTATATTCTTATTGCCTAATAAAATCACTGAGGTAAATGTATGAAGGAAGACATGAGCTTAGCTAAAAGGGAGTAGATTCTGGGGAATGGTTACATGAAGTCTGAGTCTGGTGAGGAAAAATATAGAGGGTCCAGCCCCAGCAGATGCCCAGGAATTTTACTCTTTCCAGCTTTATACACATCTACTTATGATAAACTCCCTCAAATTACATATCCTGGCCAATTGTAGGGATTGAGCTAAATGAAACACCCCTGCCTCCAAAACAAGTCAGGACTCTTTTGAACCATGTGTTCAGCTGGTCCAGCTATGAAGCGTGTGGCTCCATGGGAAGCTATGAAAGCCAAATACATCCCCAATCTCCCTGTTCCCCCAAACATTTCATATTCAGTCATGAGAAGAAGGTCTGATGAAAATCTTCAATTCTGACTTTCCTCTAAGTCAAGACATAGAAAAACAGTGATCACATGAATTTCCAAACATAACGAATTTCTCCCCTTACCCTCACCAAATTAATATTTTTACTGCTTGGTGTTATGACATATATTAAAATATTTTATGAGAATTGGCCCTATAAAACTGATATAAGAATGCAGTTTATGCTGTTCTCTATATCATACAATATCTTCTTTATGATGACTCAGAAGAAAACTTCCTTTCTAAAGTCAGTACCACAAATAGCTGGGCTTACCTTGAGCAACTGTTTAGCTTTTCTCTCATAGATACTGATAACCCTGGAGACTACTGTGTTCCTATCTAAAAAGCTTAGAGTCAAATCTTTAGCCAGTCTTTAGTAATTGAGCAGATCTCAAGTCCTCTGTGAACCACCACTACTACTGGTTTTAGTTCTGTCTTTCCTACCCCCCTTTGTCAGCTTATCTACATGTAATCATCTTTATTAAAAATATATGAAATTTTAAGGTGGCTGAGTGGCTCAGTTGGTTAAGTGTCTGACCCTTGATTTCGGCTCAGGTCATGATCTCACAATTGTGGGTTCAAGCTCTGCATTGGGCTCTGCGCTGACAGTGGGGAGCCTGTTTGAGATTCTCTCTCTCTTCCTCTCTCTCTGCCCCACCTCCACCCTCGCTCACTCTCTCTCAAAATAAATAAATAAATAAACTTAAAATATATATGCAATTTTGATAAGTTTTTTAAGTCTCCCTCAAATCATTGGAATAAAGCTGAGCAGAAATAATATCTTAATGTGAGGATACACTCCTGAGGTAAAGACATTAGCTACTACTACATGCCACGATTGAAATACACAAATCATAGAAGTACACTTTTGATATAGAGGTGCACTCATGTAATTCACACACTTCTCATGGTATAGAATGTGTCTAAACCTACAATGTTTCCTGACAAGCAGACTGGCCTTGGGAGCAGTTACATCGTTTACCAGCTATTAGTCCCTGGACACACAGCCCAACTGTCTTGGACATTATTTCCTGCTGGCAAAAACATCATACTCCCTATGTGGATGGCATAAGGATCCAGGTCAATGCATAAAACATTCCTGGTGACGTGTCTGGAGCACAATAGGTGATCAAAATTTGTCCAGCATAAGCTGCATCTGGAGCACCACACATATACTCAGAAACCAAATCTACACTATGCAAAATACTTCCACAAAAATAGAAAGATGTATGGGCGCCTGGGTGGCTCAGTCGTTAAGCGTCCGACTTCTGCTGAGGTCACGATCTCGCGGTCCGTGAGTTTGAGCCCTGCGTCGGGCTCTGGGCTGATGGCTCAGAGCCTGGAGCCTGCTTCCGATTCTGTGTCTCCCTCTCTCTCTGCCCCTCCCCCGTTCATGCTCTGTCTCTGTCTCGAAAATAAATAAAAACATTAAAAAAATTAAAAAATTAAAAAAAATAGAAAGATGTAGCAAAGCATTAAAATTAATTTAGCAATAATTTGGACTCATAGAACTATCTGGATTTTTAGATCTGAGTAACTGGATAGTGAATACTCTGTTATAATTATTAAGTAATCTTTGTTACAAAAGAGTTCTAAACACCATGTGATCCTAAGTATATCCAAACTCCCTTTAAAACAAAGTCCAACTTGAATTTTATTCTCCATAAACAGTTTTCCCTAAAATGGTACACATTGTGCCTTCTTGATCATTCACTAACTACAGAATCTCCTGTGTCATTTTGCCACATTTGGGAAGACTGGTTGGGACATCACTTGAAGATTAAACTGTGTATCTATGCAGCTGGGTGTACTGATTCACTTGCTTTATGGAAATTAGTCAAAGTCACCAGAAATATTCTGGAAACATCTAAACAACGGAGGGCTGTCAGTAGAAGTGGTCTTGGGGGGCTCCAAAATCCATGTCTAGTAGCATAGTGACCTCTACTGCCCTCTCCTGAGCACAGAACTCATGCTCCCTGAAACTCAAATAGTACTTTTCCTTCCTGTCAAAATTTACTTTTTCTTGGATAAAGATAACAAAAAAATAAGAGTACATAGCAAATATAAAGTTTTAAAATATCTTGCCTGATCCCAAATAATTGAGCAAAATAGGCTTTTTCTCTGCAGTAATGTTGAGCGGAATCTTATAAAAGCCCAAATCTATTCCTTAAGAGCCAGTGAGGTTCTTTGGAGCCAGATAATGAAAAAAAGAAATATTTCAAAAACCAGCCCTGTACCTCAGTTTTGCAGATGCAGAGTGAGCCCAAGGTTTGCAATACCCAGATATTTCTTCCCAAGCATCTCCCTGGGAACCACCTGGTGGCCTCCTTGGAGACAGCTGTCCTAAGCTTTATCAGATAATTGCATGCTGTTCCAAAGTTGAACAGGATCACCCTTCCCCAGGTACTGACAGCTCAGATGTGAAGTGTGTCTCCTGCTGCTAATTGGTATATGTTAACCCCAGTCAGCCACCCCCCTCAAGCTGTTTAGGGATCTGCATGCCAAACGGGTATACCCTTGACAGTTTCCAGGGGCCTCTGTGTACTTAGCAGAGTGGGTGCAGAAATGGTACCAGAGATGAGGGTGCCAGGCACAAGGAACTCAGATCTCTTTGTAACAGAGGCTACAAACTGGAAAAAAAAATTCCATCGTTAAGCCATTTGAATGCTCAAAATCTCATATGTGACTCAAAATAAAAGAATACAAAAAAAACTGGATGGACTTCTGGTCAATTTTATTTAATATCTATAGAATTTCCTTATGCACTGCTCAAAAGGTTACAATCCTGATATCACCAGTTCGAGAATTATTTCTGAGTAAACATATAGTTTCCTTAACAATTATGATCTCTCTCTCTTGCACACACACAAACACAGTTTGGATAAATGCCTATAGAAAAATCTTAATAAACCATAAACATGGAAGGACACAGGTCATATATTCCATCTAGATTACTCCTAGAGACTTCAATAATGTCCACTTTGTGTTATTTCCTATGGCTGTTATAAGAAATTAGCATAAATTTAGTAGCTTAAAACAACAAAAATATGTTAACTTACAGTTCTGGAGGTCAGAGGTTTGAAATGGGTCTCATAGGACTGGTATCAAGGTGTCAAAAGGGCTCCAGGAGAGAATCTGTTCCTTGTCTTTTCCAGCTTCTAGAGGTGTCTGCATTCCTTTAACTAGTGGCTTCATCACTCCAACCTCTGTTTCTATTGTCACATCTGCTTGTCTTACTCTGAACATCCTGCCTCTGTCTTGTAAGGACCTTGTGATTACAGTGTGCCTACTTGAATAATCAAGTTAATCTCCCCATCTCAAGACCCTTAAATTAATCGCACCATCAAGGCCTCTTTTGCCATGTCAGGTAATGTATTCCAAGGTTACAGGATTAAGACATGGACCTCTTTGTAAATACTGCCTCCACGCACTCATCTATAACTCTACCTTCCTCCTCTCTTAGAAGGCTGCTGTCAGGACAAAACCATCCTAATTCCTTGTAATATTCATTCCTTGGCCAATGATGACTAGATCAGAGGTGTGACTGTCTCTCCATCTCTGCAGGTGAAACATCCTTCTGAGGGTATGTATATGGGACAGAGATCCCATTGTTCGTGTAAAGCTGAGCTGAATGCTGAATGTGTACCCAGTCTACTTATCTGGGCTGTGTGTTGTGGGAAAGCACTGGCATGGTTGGAGAAGGCAGTCTTCAGAGAGAAAGCAGATGCCTAGAGATAGGAAGGGTGTAGCCAAAGAGCAACTAGCTGGAGGCAATGGATGACCATTTCCCACAACCTTGCCATGCTTCTCTTGTGCTGTGTTTCTGGATGGGATCTGGCTTGACATAAGTAATCTGCTTAATATTTGAATTCCTTAAGCAGATTTCTGTTATGCACCCCAAATGCTATGCAGTTATGATAACTTAAGCAACAGAGTTTATAAGATTAAACTACAGCCCTTGTCTTGTCTTGTCTGTCGCTCCTATATAGCATCTGCTTGTTTTTACATCCTTTGCAAAATGAGATGACTCAAGACCATCAAAACACAGTATGTGCTGTGGCTGGTAGGTCTTCTACATAAGTAAGAAGAAAAAAAGTGTTCTGTGAAAAGGAGGGGAAAAATTACATTAGAGACTAAATTTTATCATATCATATACCATATAATAAGATCACATACCACACAGTAGGAGTTGGAAAATCAGGAACTTTTACATGTTCTAAAGGAAGAAATTTCCTTGTATTATTGCTTCTCAAATTAGTCAAGTGTTAGGAGCCTGGACTGGATACATAAAATAAAAATCTCATCAAGGCACAGTCAACACTGCACAAAATAATGCTCCAAACACTACATTTTTGTAACAAGAAGAACCCTTGTGTTTGAACTGAATCAGTCTCCTCCTCTCTAGGGAAATTTAATGTAATTAAGTCTCCTCTGTTCCCATTTAGAAGTTCATACATAATCATAGTAGGTTTTTACACAGGCAAAAATAAAAGACTGCAAAGACAGAGCTGGTATGTAATGCAATTTGTTTCTTCCAGTAACAAATAGCCTCCTTGGCCATGGAAGGAAGATAAGACAGTAAAGGGTAAGGGAAAGTAACATTCTTTCACCAAAATATTGCAACAGAGGCACATTTTTTTGTGGGCTACTTGGAAGCTAACAGAATTGCTGCTATTTCATTTCTCAGGTAGTGAGCTCACCAGCCTCTGCTGTTAACAAGATGATTGGGCATCACTCTGCCTCTGTCAAGTTGGCCTGTGGACATACATTTCTGGAAAATTATTAACTTTTTATCAACCTAAGCGAGGACCTTATTCTTAAACTTATTTTAATAATCATTGATGTGGTAGAAAATATCAGCCAAGACATTAAGTCAGTTCATAAACCCAAGGAAAACCAGGCAAAGACTTTTCAATTTACATAGTAAGCTCATGATAATATATTAGAAAAGTTCTGTCTTGCAGTCAGAGTCACCTGCTATAATTCCTGGACCTGTCACTTTGCACCAGAGTGAGCTCTAATAGCTTGTTTAGCATACCTACATCTTGATTTCACAAAAAAAAACCCTCCTACATACTTGAAAGGGATTTAGCAGGGATAGATTGAGGGACTGCATGCATCACACCCAACTGGGAGTCAAACACAAAGCAAGCACCTGATGTATAATCCTCTTCCTACCCCTTCTTCTTCCTGGGCTTTGTATTTATGGAGCTGAATATTGAGTCTAACTAACTGTATAAAACACTGTCATAAAGAGACTTTCAATTCCAGATGGTGGTCTAAATTCAAGTAATTACATCCCCTTGCTCATAAAGACTCTAATAATTTAGAAACATCAAAAAGACAAATGAATATCCCATAGCTCATGATGAGTAGCAAGACCCCATGCCATACAGATGTCAATTCTTCTCAAATGCAATTTTAGTCAAAACTGCAACCGGCTTTTTGTTGTGTATGTGATTTTAGATTTCTAAAACTTAATAGATGGGTTTAGCAAGCTTGGAAAAGACACTCCTGAAGAAGTAAAAGAAAGTGGGAATAACCAGATGTTATTAAGCTACAGTAATGAAGGGTAAAGAGTTATTCATGCAGGATTAAAGAACTGGCAGTAGATCAGAAGGGAGCCCAGAAACAGACCCACACACAAAAAAAGGTACATTGGCAACCCCTGGGGGAAGAAAGGGCTGCCTAATGAGTGGAGATGCATAATCATTGTTATCTTTGCAGCAAATTGGATTAACACATCATCTCACACACAAAAAATAATTTAAGCTGGAAGGAAAAAGGTATGCTAGGTTACTTTAGGTTATTCTGTGGTAATAAATAACCCCAAAATTTCACTGACTTGACCTAACAACATTTATCTCTTGCTCACATCAGATTTGCTGTAGCTTTTAGAATTCCCTGAGGCCACCATCTTCCACACTGCAGTTCATCACTCCAGGGTGCTGTGATCTTGTTGCTACTCCATGTTGATAGATGCATTCCCATTATAGCAGCAGTGGATATGAACATGGGAAATCATACACTGGTTCTTGAATGCCTCCACCAGAATTGACACATGTAACCTTTTGCTCATTTTTCTTTGGGCAGACAATTTACAAGGTCCTGCCTGTCTGAAAATGGGCCACTGTTACATACCACAAGAATAAGCCATAGAAACAAATGTCAATGAAAGAAGAAAAAAATCCATGAAGAAACTGAAGAAACATATATTTTTATATTTTTAATATATATTTTTATGTTTTTAAAACATTGAAAATAAATACTATTTAGACATATGTTTTTCTTTTTTTTAATTAATTTTTTTAAATTTATTTTTTAATATATGAAATTTACTGTCAAATTGGTTTCCATACAACACCCAGTGCTCATCCCAAAAGGTGCCCTCCTCAATACCCATCA